>NC_064758.1:46861012-46941012 GCF_011397635.1 Epinephelus fuscoguttatus | reverse complement strand
CATGTGAAAACTTTACAGTGACTCAGCAGATGAAGATTTGAAGGTTCAGTGTGTCAGAGTGAGCTCAGGGTGACAATCTGTACCTCACAATTTAATCTGGTTCAGGTTCAGAGGGCGACGATTTAAAATGAAGGTTGAAGATTCCAGATGAACTTTACTGCCCCTCACAGTGGGACACTCATCTCGGGCTCTTCACCCAAACTGCAGCCATAAACAATACAACATATAACAGTTGGGGCGGATGTGGCTCAGAGGCAGAGTGGGTCTACCACCAATCTGAAGATCGGGTGCTCAATCTCCTGCACCTTCAGTCCACATGTTGAAGTATCCTTGAGCAAGATACTGAACCCCAGACTGCTCCTGATGGCTGTTCATTGGTGTGTGAATTTGACTCGTAGTGTAACAAGTGCTTTGAGTGGTCAGGTGATGAGAAAGGAGCCGTACAAGTGCAGGTCCGTTCCTCATTGAAACACGTCAACATCATACACAAAACATAGCAAAGATAAATATATGACATCATCATGACCCAGTGTCTGATCTGACTCCAAAATGAATTATTAAATGTGTTCAGTCAGCAGTGAGACGCTCTGAATCGACCACCAGAGGGCAGCAGCTGCTTCACTGAACCATCATCAGTCCTTCTGAATGTTTCTGTGCAGGATTTAGTTTCTCTCTGTGTGACTCCTTTTGAACACATCATACTGTCTCTGTAGTGACCCATGATGAAAGTAACAGATGAATCTATCTCCTGTTCAGGTCTCATTACCTTTGACCTCACAGACAAAATGTTTTTACAGTGTAGATGTAAACCATCAGGGCCCCGTGTCCCAGAGCCTTCGTAGCACTACGTGCATCCTAAGTTGTATCTTAAGGTCTCCCTTAAGCTTCAGGCTGTTTCCCAGACTCTCCTTGGTGAAGATCTGTCTTCTGACAGGTAGAACTGTCTCTTAGTGATGCGCTCTGTTCATCCTGTCACAGTTTGAGCTCTATGAGGCCAACATTATGCTTTTTAAATGGACAGTTGCAGTATAATTCACATCTAGACTCCTTATGCACATTACATCGTCAGTTTATAATTAACTTCATGAAAAATAATCATGAATATTGAATATTATGAATATGTGGGTTTATTTATTTATTCATTCAATCATTCATTTATTTAATGGAGCTAACTAACTGAGGATATGTCTTTTCTGACGAGGCTACAGGCTGTACCCTCCCACCAAATACTGAATATCTGACAGATATTTGACTAATTGATCAAACTGAAGTCTAATGACAGTGCCATCTTGTCACAATACCCGCTGCCACGTGAGGAGATCCTGAATCTGCTGGCGCTTGTGTCCCTGCACATTTCCAGTGCTACCAAGTGCAACTTCACCCTCAGCCCAGATGTACAGCTTCTGGCAGCTCTGTGTTTTTAGGCAGTGGGTAGTTTTTTGGAGGTGGTGGGAGACGGGTTCGGGCTGAGCAAGGCATCGGTTTCACAGAGTGTGGAAGCGGTGACCAATGTCCTTGTTGGTCATGCACAAGACTACATAAAGATGCCTGCAAGGAGAGAGGACATCATCGAGGCTCACCAGGGCTTCCATGCTGTGGCTGGTATTCCCCGGGTGATTGGACTGGTGGATGGGACCCTAATCCCGTGTCCAACCCGTCCATGGATGACCAGGTCTTCATCTGCTGGAAGGGATATTCCGGCATCATCTTTTCTCGTTAGCATTTGACGCATGTTGAGCCGAACATTGCCGATGTATGGACTGTTTTTATTGAATTTTGTGCCTATTGTGCACTTTATTTTGTTTTCTATTGTTACTCATGTGTGCTCTAATACTGTATTTTTCTATTTCTATAGTTGTATTTTAATACTTTAGTGCTTTCTAGATTGTACAGCACTTTGGCAAACCTCGGTTGCTTTAAATGTGCTATATAAATAAATTTGACCTTTGACCTTTGACCTTTGATCAACACCCAAGTGGTGATGGACCACAGAGGGCTCTTTTGTGGATGTTGTTGCAAAGTGGCCCGGCAGCACGCACGACAGTTACATCTGGGCCGACTCATCTGTGGGACAAGATGCTGCCAGGGAAGTGTTTGGCAGAGGTTTTTCCCTCGGGGATAGTGGCTACCCGCTCCAAACCTACCTGCTGACACCAGTGACTGTCCCCATTACACATGCTGAGCAGGAGTACAACTCTGCCCACATCCGCACCAGGGGCTTGGTTTAAGGCACCATTGGCCGCTAGAAGCTCCGATCCAGATGCATCCATTGGTCGACGGAGGACTCAAGTTCAACCCTGCAAAATGCTGTGTTGTCACCTTGGTCACAGCAATGTAACAGAATTGCTGTGCGTGCGCAAGCATGTCTTCCTTTGGAGGAGAATGAAGGAGAGGATGATGATGACGACGACGATGGTGTCAACCCCCCGCCTGAATATCGTGCAGCTCAAGACAAGACAAAACATCATCAACATTTTTGCCTGAAGTTCCTTTTCTCCTCCACTTTTCCTTTGCAAACGGTCCCTGTCCCACAGTCAAAGTATCACAGTTACCCTTTATTTCTCAACACAATAAGCCCACTGTCATAAAGTACCCCAATTCCTTTTTTAAAAAACATTTAGCTGCCAATCAGTGCCCCCCGTGATGCCTTGGGAGGCTGTGTGGCCAATGACTGACAGGACCTTTTCCTCCTCGGGGGTGAGGGTGGGAGCAGTCCTGGGTCCACCACTGGTTTTGGCAGCCTCTCGGCAAATTGCCGTCCCTCACCTTTTGGCTAAACTGGCGGAGTCTTGCCACTTCTTCTGGACCACTGTCAACTGTCTGGGTGGACCAGAGCTGGAGGCACAGACAGCTCCAACTTACAATGTACCTTAGCAGAAGTCCCTTAGCTAAGGTACATCTTAGAGACCTTCGTCGAGCGCTAAGGTTCATCCAAACTGGGAAACAGGGCCCAGACTGTTTCCATCTGTGGTCACACACACTGATCCACTGTGGGATATTAATGTTGGTGTAATGTTTATGCACACTGTCATATGTCACAGGAAACAGTGTGAAAAGATTTAACTGTCGCTCCATCAGTCTGAATATAATCTGAACTTAAATCATCTCAGCAGCAGAGATACAGATTTATCTGAGACACACAGACTCAATGGACAGAGGGGTTTAACCTTTGACCTTATTAACTCTGTTACACACACACTAAAGAAAACACACTGATTATATTCACTTTAATCTGGAGCTTTAAAACCACTGGTGAACATGTAAAATACATCACATTATTACTCAGTAAATTCAACTGTAAAACATCAGATACATTAAATATATTTGGTGTGTTATTGTATTAATAATAATCATGATAAAGATAAAGAGACTGCAGTGAGGACGGAGTCTGTTCAGACTGAACCTTTACCTTTAACTGATATGAGGACAGTTCACTGCTTCACTGGTACTTAGATACACGGCTTCAACTTACAACAGAGTATTTTCATATCGTAGGATCTCCACTGAACTGCTTCTCCTCAGACCGACGAGATGATCTGAGTTTGTTCCTCACAGAAACTGAGTCTTCTTCTTATTTCTTCTTCATCAGCAAAGAGTCGCTCCATCTCTCTTCCTCTGGACCTGGAGGCTCAGATCAGCTCCATGTTGTCCAGCTCTGCTCTCAACTCTCTGTCCCGCTCCAACCCAAACTACAAGTCCTCCCTGCGCTCCTCCAGACCCATCGCTCCCAGCAACCCCTGGGACTACAAGAACATCATCGAGAAGCTTCAGGTGCACAAACACACTGCTACACAAACGTGACCCGTCTGTGACCAGTCTATGACCCGTCTGTGACCTGTCTGTGATCGTCTGTGACCGTCTGTGACCTGTCTGTGACCCATCTGTGACCTGTCTGTGACCTGTCTGTGACCTGTCTGTGACCCGTCTGTGACCTGTCTGTGACCTGTCTGTGACCGTCTATGACCCATCTGTGACCTGTCTGTGACCGTCTGTGACCGTCTGTGACCCGTCTGTGACCCGTCTGTGACCTGTCTGTGACCCGTCTGTGACCTGTCTTTGACCGTCTGTGACCTGTCTGTGACCGTCTGTGACCATCTGTGACCTGTCTGTGACCTGTCTGTGACCCATCTGTGACCTGTCTGTGACCTGTCTGTGACCCATCTGTGACCTGTCTGTGACCGTCTGTGACCTGTCTGTGACCTGTCTGTGACCGTCTGTGACCTGTCTGTGACCCGTCTATGACCCGTCTGTGACCCGTCTATGACCCATCTGTGACCTGTCTGTGACCTGTCTGTGACCAGTCTATGACCCGTCTGTGACCTGTCTGTGACTGTCTGTGACCGTCTGTGACCCATCTGTGACCTGTCTGTGACCTGTCTGTGACCGTCTATGACCCGTCTGTGACCTGTCTTTGACCGTCTGTGACCTGTCTGTGACCGTCTGTGACCTGTCTGTGACCTGTCTGTGACCCATCTGTGACCTGTCTGTGACCTGTCTGTGACCTGTCTGTGACCTGTCTGTGACCGTCTGTGACCTGTCTGTGACCCGTCTGTGACCCGTCTATGACCCGTCTGTGACCCGTCTATGACCCATCTGTGACCTGTCTGTGACCCGTCTGTGACCCGTCTGTGACCTGTCTGTGACTGTCTGTGACTGTCTGTGACCTGTCTATGACCCGTCTGTGACCTGTCTGTGACCCATCTGTGACCTGTCTGTGACCTGTCTATGACCCGTCTGTGACCTTTCTGTGACCCATCTGTGACCCGTCTGTGACCTGTCTGTGACCGTCTGTGACCTGTCTGTGACCTGTCTATGACCCGTCTATGACCCGTCTGTGACCTGTCTGTGACCGTCTGTGACCGTCTGTGACCTGTCTATGACCCGTCTGTGACCCGTCTGTGACCCATCTATGACCCGTCTGTGACCCGTCTGTGACCGTATGTGACCTGTCTGTGACCGTCTGTGGCCTGTCTGTGACCTGTCTGTGACCTGTCTGTAGCCTGTCTGTGACCTGTCTGTGACCGTCTGTGACCCATCTGTGACCCGTCTGTGACCTGTCTGTGACCCGTCTGTGACCTGTCTGTGACCTGTCTATGACCCGTCTGTGACCTGTCTGTGACCGTCTGTGACCTGTCTGTGACCCGTCTATGACCCGTCTGTGACCTGTCTGTGACCGTCTGTGACCTGTCTGTGGCCTGTCTGTGACCTGTCTGTGACCTGTCTGTGACCCATCTGTGACCCGTCTGTGACCGTCTGTGGCCTGTCTGTGACCGTCTGTGACCTGTCTGTGACCCATCTGTGACCTGTCTGTGACCCGTCTGTGACCGTCTGTGACCCGTCTGTGACCTGTCTGTGACCTGTCTGTGACCCATCTGTGACCTGTCTGTGACCTATCTGTGACCCATCTATGACCTGTCTGTGACCTATCTGTGACCTGTCTGTGACCCGTCTGTGCCCACAGGACATCATCAACACTCTGGAGGAGCGTCTGAAGCCGCTGGTCAACGCTGAGCTGTCGGTGCTGGTGGACGTCCTGCACCAGCCGGAGCTGCTGTTTCTGGAGGGAACTGACGCCCGACAGCGCTGCGAGTCTGGAGGCTTCATCTCTAAGTAGGTCCAGGTCCTCTGAGTCCCCAGGTGACCTTCTGATACACAGATGCATGATGGGAAATGTGCGTGTGTGTTTGTAGGCTAATCCAGCACACCAAGGCGCTGATGTGTGCAGAGGAGAAGTTGTGTATTAAAGTCCTGAGGACTCTGCAGGAGATGCTGATCAGGACGCTGGACTTTGATGAGAAGGTCAGTTAGTTGTTGGACATTTAAAGATCAATATGACCTCCGGTTGTGTCGGTCACGTTTGCACTCTGGCTGTGAAACTTCCTCTTCACACTGAGAGCTGGTGGCTGTTGTTTGGTGCACGTGTGCTGAGCGTGCACACAGGATGTTGCAGCTGCTCCTGATAGTTTCTTATTTTTAGTTCATGTTTGACCTGTAATGATTGACCATTTCCCCACAGGGGTCAGTGAAGTGTTTCTGGATCTGACTGCAGTGACCGTGTGTGTTGTGGTTTCAGGGAATCTCTCTGAGGAAAGTTTTACTGCAAAATTATCTGTTTCCAAACAAGAAGAACAACCCGAAGTCTGACCTGGCCGAGCTCGGAGCTTCAGGTACGTTGCTTCATACCACACACACCTTCTGTCACAGCAGAGATTAAAATGGCGTCACAGCGCCACACAGAGGAAGGAGACACACATGTAACTTTAAATGATTATTTACTGATGATGTCAAACACATGAAACAGTGACATCACAGCTGCATTCAGCATTGACACAACGTAGTAAAACCTTTGGTCAAATCAAAACACTGCTGCAATGAACTTAAGCCTTACAGGCACGTGAAATGAAAATAGATCAGAAATGAACACAAAGAGAAGGCTCCGTCTGTCTCCATCTCAAACATTAAGCATAAATGAGCCCTCGAAGTCTTCCCACTGATGGACTTCCTGTCTTTGGACCTTTCCCAAACCGGACCCTCCTCAGTTCGTCTTTCGTCTCCTTCACAGCTGGATAAAGCTCCTCTACCACGGTGTAGGGGACAAATACGGCAGCAGCTTTTGGACAAACTTCCCTCTCTGTGTTGGAAACAGGAACTGATGTAATGTTTTGTTACCATGGAGAAAAATAACGTTTCCTCCCACTTCATATTCTTAACATGTATCACTTCTGTTTGATCTGTCGGCCATCTGCTGCTCTTTACCTGAACTTCTCTATGTTATTCTTTTGTCATTAAAATAAATAAACAAATGAATTAAAAATATATAAATAAGTAGGCCAAGTAAATACATGAATAAACAAATAAATAACACACATAAACAGAAACAAAACGTACTGTTAAGCTTCTTTGGTGGCTTTTCTTTTCTTCATAAGTGCTATATCGGAGGCAACTGGACTTGCTTGCGTTTCTTGAAGCAATGACCTCTCATCCAATAAGCTTCTTCAATTCTAAATGACTGGTACAAAGTTGCAGGCTATAAACCCTGTGTGGGTGGGAACCCTTACAGAGTCGCAGGGGTCACATGAGCTCTTACTTTCAGAGTTGTTAAGGTCACAATTTGAGTCATTAGCCCACCTGGCCACCATGTGACTCATTAGGGTCAGGTGGGACCAGGGGTGAATGGGTGTGAAGTCGTGTGGGGAGGGATCCCAGGACTGCATTGTAGGTGGATGATAAGTGGTGTCGTAAGTCACCCTCTCTATTTAACGATGGTCGTTCCAGCTTGACGTAGATGGCCCTCCCTGGCCAAGATGTGCACATTGCTGTCCTTAAAGGAGTGTCCTTTCTCCTGTAGATGTAAGTGGACAGCTGAGTCCTCATCTGAGGAGCTGGCTCTCCTGTGCTGTGCCATGTGTTTGTGGAGCAGGTGTTTTGTCTCCCCAGTGTATAAATCTGTGCATTCCTGGATGCATTGAACTGCTCACACTACATTACTCTGCTTCTGTCTGGGTGTTTTGTCCTTGGGTTAGAGAACTTTCTGTCTCAGTGTGTTACTGGGTTTGACGTGCATCAGGATGTGGTGTTTGTTGAAAATCCTCCTGTGACATAAGGAACGACAACGTTGTTAAGTTTTTGTGTCCGTTCCTCTCTGTCTGCTCTGGGTCTTTTAGAGGTTTGTGCAAAGGCCCAATTGGGGTAGCCACAGGTTTGAAGTGCTTCCCTGAGGTGTTTCTGTTCCTTCACCTTTCCCTCTGTCCTCATGGGCACATTTTCGAGCCGATGCAAGCAAGTCCAGTTGTCAGTGATATAGTACTTAGAATTACCATGACCTGGATGACTGAGAATCTTCACCTACAACTTTTCTTTTCTCCTTTTATTTTTCATAAACATCTGGATATTCTTTACTCTGATGTTTAGAAGCCATGTGTTTGTGATGTCATCCTATGAATATGTGTTTCCTTCATGTCACAGGGGTAGAGCAGGAGCGGGACTGGGCGGCGGTGGCAGCGGTTCAGTGTCGTCTGGACAGAGAAGGAGGAACGAAGCTGTTCACTGATCTGGTGATGAGCACCAAGAACGACAAGATCTTCCAGGAGAGCATCCAGCTTGCCATCTGTCTGCTGGAGGGAGGGAACACTGAGATCCAGGTGAGTTCCACCTCTAGAGCAGGTTGAGTCAGAGCATCAACAGGTAGAGTCAGAGCATCAACAGGTGGAGTCAGACCACCAACAGGTGGAGTCAGACCACCAACAGGTAGAGTCAGAGCATCCACAGATAGAGTCAGAACATCAACAGGTAGAGTCAGAGCATCCACAGCTACAGTCAGAACATCAACAGGTAGAGTTAGGGCATCAACAGGTAGAGTCGGAACATCCACAGGTAGAGTCAGACCACCAACAGGTAGAGTCAGAGCATCCACAGCTACAGTCAGAACATCATCAGGTGGAGTCAGAGCACCAACAGGTAGAGTCAGAGCATCCACAGGTAGAGTCAGAGCACCAACAGGTAGAGTCAGAGCATCCACAGCTACAGTCAGAACGTCATCAGGTGGAGTCAGAGCACCAACAGGTAGAGTCAGAGCATCAACAGGCAGAGTCAGAGCATCCACAGATAGAGTCAGAACATCAACAGGTAGAGTCAGAGCATTCACAGAAGTAGAGTCAGAACATCAACAGGTACAGTCAGAGCATTCACAGCTACAGTCAGAACATCATCAGGTGGAGTCAGAGCACCAACAGGTAGAGTCAGCATCCACAGGTAGAGTCAGAGCACCAACAGGTAGAGTCAGAGCATCCACAGATAGAGTCGGAACATCAACAGGTAGAGTCAGAGCATTCACAGAAGTAGAGTCAGAACATCAACAGGTACAGTCAGAGCATTCACAGCTACAGTCAGAACATCATCAGGTGGAGTCAGAGCACCAACAGGTAGAGTCAGCATCCACAGGTAGAGTCAGAGCACCAACAGGTAGAGTCAGAGCATCCACAGATAGAGTCGGAACATCAACAGGTAGAGTCAGAGCACCAACAGGTAGAGTCAGAGCATCCACAGATAGAGTCAGAATATCAACAGGTAGAGTCAGAGCATTCACAGCTACAGTCAGAACATCATCAGGTAGAGTCAGAGCATCAACAGGTAGAGTCAGAGCATCCACAGGTAAAGTCAGAGCATCAACAGGTAGAGTCAGAGCACCAACAGGTAAAGTCAGAGCATCCACAGGTAGAGTCAGAGCGTCCACAGGTAGAGTCAGAACATCAACAGGTAGAGTCAGAGCATTCACAGAAGTAGAGTCAGAGCATCAACAGGTAGAGTCAGAGCATCCACAGGTAAAGTTAGAGCATCAACAGGTAGAGTCAGAGCATCAACAGGTAGAGTCAGAGCATCCACAGGTAAAGTCAGAGCATCAACAGGTAGAGTCAGAGCACCAACAGGTAAAGTCAGAGCATCCACAGGTAGAGTCAGAGCATCCACAGGTAGAGTCAGAACATCATCAGGTAGAGTCAGAGCATTCACAGAAATAGAGTCAGAGCATCCACAGGTAGAGTCAGAGCATCAACAGGTAGAGTCAGAGCATCTACAGGTAGAGTCAGAGCATCAACAGGTAGAGTCAGAGCACCAACAGGTAGAGTCAGAGCACCAACAGGTAGAGTCAGAGCATCCACAGGTAGAGTCAGAACATCAACAGGTAGAGTCAGAGCATCCACAGGTAGAGTCAGAACATCAACAGGTAGAGTCAGAGCATTCACAGAATTAGAGTCAGAGAATCCACAGGTAGAGTCAGAGCATCAACAGGTAGAGTCAGAGCACCAACAGGTAAAGTCAGAGCATCCACAGGTAGAGTCAGAACATCAACAGGTAGAGTCAGAGCATTCACAGAAGTAGAGTCAGAGCATCAACAGGTAGAGTCAGAGCACCAACAGGTAGAGTCAGAGCATCAACAGGTAGAGTCAGAACATCAACAGGTAGAGTCAGAGCATCCACAGGTAGAGTCAGAACATCAACAGGTAGAGTCAGAGCATCCACAGAATTAGAGTCAGAGAATCCACAGGTAGAGTCAGAGCATCAACAGGTAGAGTCAGAGCATCCACAGGTAGAGTCAGAGCATCAACAGGTAGAGTCAGAGCACCAACAGGCAGAGTCTGAGCTCGCTGTATGTAAATATTGTGTCGTTCTGCAGAACTCGTTCTACAAACTGATGATGGGCGACAACAAGTCAGAGAAGTTTTTTAAGGTTCTTCATGACCGGATGAAAGAAGCTCAGACGGATATCAAAGCTACAGTTTCTGTTAATGTCGGAGAGATGACACACAAGGCCAACGAGAAGGAGCTGGAGAACGGTGAGAACCACGACTCCTCAGACCTCTGATGTATTTATACCTTCATATTCTGACTGCTGTTTTCATCTGATGTCACATTTATAAAAAGTCCATCTGATCAGAGTTTAAATATAAAAATATTAAAATGCTGTCTTCATGTTTTCTGTTGCTTTTGTCTAAAGTGTCTCTGAGTACTCTGCAGCTTCCATTTGAAATCAGATAAAAAAAATTCATAATTCTGAGGCTCTGTGACAGCCACTGGAAACAATATATATATTTTTTTTATATATATTTTGAGAAAAAAAGTTGTGATTTTAAAAGAAAAAAGCTGAAGTTATATTATTTTTACATAATCATCCATAACTTGAGCGGAACAGACAGAAGCTTTAATTACGGCTGGGTATCGATTCAAATTTCAATAATCGATTCGATTCCGATTCACAAGATTCAGAATTGATTATCACGATTCAGTTCAATTCGATTTGATTCAATATCGATTCCGTTATTGTTACTATCGGACTAACAGAACCTGTTATTTTGAGCTGTAACCTGAATTGCATGACTGCCCATTTATACAACACCTCAGTACTAGTATTTTAATGTCATTTGACAGCAAATAAATATGAAATATTGGTAGTTAATGGCTGAAACTGTTGAAAATGGCAAGGATCAGTCCCCCTCCCAGAATGTTGATAGTATTGCTTTCAAAAATATGCTGTGGACAGAATTAGATTCAAAATGAACAAAAGCTGTAATTGTACTGAATCTCTAACTTGGTGCATTATTAAAAAAAATATTATTATTATTATTATTATTATTATTATTGTTATTAAGATTTGACCCCAAAGCTGTTAACAAATACAAATGTACTTTTATTTTAATTTTGTCATAGCCATTTGGCCCACAAACAGCTGTGAACACCACATTTACTGTAGGGTCACAGTAGACTTTGTGCTGCATGTTGTGCAGACTCTCCAGTCAGCATCAGTGTGACAAGCAGAATGACTGACTAACCACTATCACCAGTCTTTCTAATGCAGTCAGTCTAATTAATATGAAAACAGTAACAAAGATTGAGGCAGTGTAAATGTAAACAAAGTGCTGGTTACTGGCTAGTAGTGGCTTCAAAGTAACCAAACTATCATCACTTCGTGTAAATAAACATCAAAGGTACCCAAGGAAACATAAATACACTTCACTGTGTCTCACAGTTTTGTGTAGCTTCTTTAGAAATGCAAAAGACATTCAATTGCCTTCAAACTGCAACCATGTGAACTGGACATTTTAAACTTCCAACTGTAAACTGTCTAAAAGTCCCATCAAAGCTTTAGTGCATTTTGCATTAGAAATAGAAAGGCATTGCCTGTTAAAGTGCAAACAAAATAAACTCAAGCTGGAAATTAAACTTGACTTAGACTGTAAACTGTCCTCCTCTGGCTGAATCTTTGCTCGTCAGCTCCCACTCCTGTATCGCTGTCGTCAACATTTAAGCTAGACTGACAGAGCGGTGGTCAGTTTTGACTTCGGTGGTCTGTAGAACATGTGGGAGGAGGTTCTACTCATCGTCTATTTAATGAGTGGAAACAGTCATGTAGGATTCCGTCGCCATGGATGTCCAGGTACCACTGGTGATGCCGACCCTCTCAGCTGACTGCAGTTTAATCTTGATGCTTTCTTTCACAGATTTGTACATGTTCGGGATAACGTCTTCACACAGATGTTTATGTGTCACCATAACATAGTGTGGTTTGGCTACCTTCATGAGCCTTCTGAAGCCTTCATTTTCCATGACGGAATACGGGCGCATATCTTTGCACACGAAAGTTGCAATAGCCTTGGTTATTTTCTTGGAACGTGTAATTGTAGAGAATCCTTAAGTTTCTTTTGTCGCGACCCGGTGGTGGACGGCTCAGATAGCAGGTCTGGGTGATGTCTCAACAAGTGGTTACGGAGATTAGTCGTGTTTCTGCAGTATTTACCATTTGGCATGCCTTGCAAATCGCTTTGCTTTTGTCAAGCTTGTTTTTTTTTCTTTAAGGTTTCTGAAACCGAAATGGTGCCAGACCTCTGCCTTAAGTTTTTGTGGCGTTTTGAGAAGGGCTTTGCCTGTGTCTGACTCCGCCATGTTGCAGGTTTTGGTTTCACTATTCACTGCACTGAGAGAGGTTGCGGTACGCATGCACAAAACCGATGACGCGAGACTAGCGGGGTTAAAGTTTGTGGTGGTAAATAATATTAAAAAAAATCAATCTTTGGACGTACCAATCGATCTCCAAGAAATAAAATGATTAAAATTGATTAAAATTCGTAGAATTTCTTAATTTTTTTTTAACCCAGCCCTAATTTTAATTGGAACATTACAAACATTCCTCACGATGTTTTGACTTTATTCTGGAAAAGTGATGTCCTCCGTATTAAAATCTTAGAATGTTTCTCTAAAATACTCAGTCAGACCTAAGAAAGTTTATTAAATAGATTTTATTTTCTGTGAGTCAAGCTGAATTTGAACTGACTTTAATCATCATGATTGGTTTTGTTTAATTTACATTTTAACAGTTTTACTTCAATTTAGTTTGAATTCAGTCTAGAGTGGTGTTAGTCCTCACTGGAGCTCTGGTTTGTTTCATCTTATTTGAGATATCTTTCTTTTCACCTGTTGAATATTTGAATACATCTGGATGAACTAATTTAGGATCATGTTAGATATTAGACAACACGTTCCCCCTGAGATCACGAGGTCTTAAACAGAGACATATTGCCTGGAGGGGATCATGTGTTTGGTCGTGAGTGTGAATCCGTTTGTCTGCAGCTCATCTCACAAACTACTGGACCAGTCAGCCTCATGTTCTGTGCATACATGTATGCTTGTGAGCTGAAAGACCTGTCTGTTGTGTAGATTCAGAACAGTTTTTCCCTGTTAAAGGGTTTTTTGGGGAGTTTTTCCTGATCAGCTGTGAGGGTCATAAGGACAGAGGGATGTCGTATGCTGTAAAGCCCTGTGAGGCAAATTGTGATTTGTGATATTGGACTTTATAAATAAAATTGATTGATTGATTGATTAAAATACCTTCTTCATACCTGTTATATACGTCACTGACTGATGACTCCTCTCAACCAGGGAGGATCAACGAATTTTCCTGAAATCTTCTCAGTTAAAAACAACGAGCCCCACTGTCTGTGATGGGAAACATTCTGTCCTTCATCGTGGCTCAAAAACTGACATCACACAACATGTCTGGTCTCATTTTGACCCAGAGCATCTGCAGATTAATTCCACACGTTTTGTTATGAGTGACTAAATGCAGGTGTGATATAAGATGACACAAAAAAACTTTGTTCTTGTTGTCTTCACTGCCAACTTGTAAGGCACTCAGGAGGCCACAGCTGCACCGTCTGCGTTGCCTGAAGTGTCTGAGATCAACTCTGGCAGCTGCAGCCAGAAGGCGGCTGCCTGGTGGAGACCTGCTCTCTACTGGGTCCTCTGTTCTAGTTACTAATAGTTTTCCTCTTTGTACAGGTGGCTCTGCAACATTAGTACTTCCTGGTACAGGCGGTCACCCGTTGTTGGTCCAGGGTCAGTCCATCGCCCCGGTAACAGGCGCCTCTGCCCTGCCGGTTCAGCCAGTAGCAGAGCAGCGGGAGGTGGAGACGGAGATGGGACCAGCCGTGATAATCATGAAGCCGATCCTGAGGTTCCTCCAGCTGCTCTGTGAGAACCACAACCAGGACCTGCAGGTCAGTTTCTGGAGTCCGGACATGGTTAGCCTACTTTAGCATAAGGACTGGAACCAGGTAAGGAGAATGACATTAGGACTTTGTGTGTGTGTGTGTGTGTGTGTGTGTGTGTGTGTGTGTGTGTTTCCAGAACTTCTTGCGTTGTCAGAACAATAAGACCAACTACAACCTGGTGTGTGAGACTCTTCAGTTCCTGGATATCATGTGTGGAAGCACCACCGGAGGCCTGGGTCTGCTGGGTCTCTACATCAATGAATCCAACGTCCACCTGATCACTCAGACCCTGGAGACACTCACCGAGTACTGCCAGGGACCCTGCCAGGAGAACCAGGTACACAGAGTCAACACAAGGACGGACAGAGGGACATTCAGCATGGATGCGGACACTCAGTTTCTCTGTGTGTGTTACAGACATGTATCGTGACCCACGAGTCCAACGGCATCGACATCATCACAGCTCTGATCCTAAATGATATCAGTCCTCTGTGCCGCTATCAGATGGAGATGGTTCTCCAACTGAAGGTACGCTGTCTCTACCTGCTCAGGTACTCTGTACTCTACCTACTCACGTACTCTGTCCTCTACCTGCTCAGGTACGCTGTCTCTACCTGCTCAGGTACTCTGTCCTCTACCTGCTCAGGTACTCTGTACTCTACCTACTCAGGTACTCTGTCCTCTACCTGCTCAGGTACTCTGTCCTCTACCTGCTCAGGTACTCTGTCCTCTACCTGCTCAGGTACGCTGCCTCTACCTGCTCAGGTACTCTGTCCTCTACCTGCTCAGGTACTCTGTCCTCTACCTGCTCAGGTACTCTGTCCTCTACCTGCTCAGGTACTCTGTCCTCTACCTGCTCAGGTACGCTGCCTCTACCTGCTCAGGTACGCTGCCTCTACCTGCTCAGGTACTCTGTCCTCTACCTGCTCAGGTACTCTGTACTCTACCTGCTCAGGTACTCTGTCCTCTACCTGCTCAGGTACTCTGTCCTCTACCTGCTCAGGTACCCCACCTGTCAGAGTCACAGCTGTTGTTTACCTGCTGCTGTTTTCTTTTCCGTTACCAGGACAACGCCTCCAAGCTGCTGCTGGCTCTGATGGAGAGTCGCCATGACAGCGAGAACGCAGAGAGGATCCTCTTCAACCTCCGACCCCGAGAGCTGGTACCACTCTCTTCTACTGATTTCATGTTACTGATGTGTGTGTGTGTGTGTGTGTGTGTTCACATGTCATCTAACTCTGTGTGTGTGTACGCGTCTGTGTCTGTGTGTGTCTGTGTGTGTGTGTGCACATCGACAGGTGGAGGTGATAAAGAAGGCCTACCATCAGGAGAGTGAGTGTGAGGGGGTGGAGGTCTCCCCCCGGGAGGTGGGACACAACATCTACATCCTGGCTCAGCAGGTGACCGAACACAAGCTCCTCATTGGCTTGTAGTACCCCTCTGTGCTCTGTGATTGGCTGACAGGAGGTTTCACTCTCCTCTTGTCTCAGCCACTGTTTGTTGTTCTGTGAATAACTTTATGCTTCTATTGTTTGTTTGTTTGTTTGTTTGTTTGTTTGTCTGTCTGCAGTTGGCCAGACACAACAAGGTCCTTCAGAACCTCCTGAAACCTCCAAAAAAAAATATAGAGGGCGACGAGGGGATCTCCTCCATGGTAACCTGTCTGTCTGTCTGTCTGTCTGTCTGTCTCAGTGTCTGTCTGTCTGTCTGTCTCAGTGTCTGTCTGTCTGAGTACTGCTGGCATTAGACAGGTGTCTGTCCACACCTGTCTAATGCCAGCAGTACTCTGAGCAGTACTCTGATTACTTTAGTAGTCCTCACCCTGTGCTTTGTGTCCACAGTTGAACCTGAACAACCGTCCTCTGTCCCAGATGTTGAAGTCCACAGCTCCAGCTGCTGTGGTGGAACAGGACCCACTGGAGTTCTACGACCAGCTCACCTCACAGATAGAGGTATTGACACTACCTGTTCAGTGTTCCTGTATACAGTGATTCAACAGGTGAAAGCTGTCGTTGTCTCAGACACTGACACACAGAATCATGGGAAACTGAGTCCAGGTAAAACATGACCAGTGTTTCCCTTCAAGCCTTCATCCTGGTGGGCGTCCTCAGGAGCTTTGGCTCTGTTGTCATGGAGATGGGTTAATTGTTGACTCCATGTGGTGATGATGACGATGATGATGGTTATGGTGATGATGACGACGATGATGATGATGATGATGATGACAGTGACAATTGTTGTGACTCTGCAGATCGTCCGTGATGACCGCAGCATGGAGCAGATCGTGTTTCCTGTCCATCCCATCTGTGAGTTCCTGACAGAGGAGTCAAAGGCCCGAGTGTTCAATACCACGGAGCAGGACGAGCAGGGGTCAAAGGTCACACACTTCTTCGCACAAACATCCTTCCTGCACGGAGAGATGGAGTGGCAGAAGAAGCTCAGGAGTGAGTCCAACACACACTGTAACACACACACAACCCACAACACATACTGTATCACCCTGTAACACACACACACACACACACACACGAAAATATTAAGATCCTAAGCAGTTTCACTCTGTACCTGTGTGTGTACATTGTGTATATATTGTGTGTACCTGTGTGTATTGCAGGTATGCCTGTGTTGTACTGGTTCTCCAGGAGGATGTCTCTGTGGGGAACCATCTCCTTCAATCTCGCTGTCTTCATCAACCTCAT
Organism: Epinephelus fuscoguttatus; assembly: GCF_011397635.1. Taxonomy (NCBI): domain Eukaryota; kingdom Metazoa; phylum Chordata; class Actinopteri; order Perciformes; family Serranidae; genus Epinephelus; species Epinephelus fuscoguttatus. The sequence continues at coordinate 46,924,274 of NC_064758.1, read as the reverse complement.
CATCGCCTTCTTCTACCCCTACGACTCAGGACAAGGTACTACTGAGAGCACTGTTAGTACTTCCTAGAGTACCATTAGTACTACTGAGAGTACTGTTAGTACTCCCTAGAGTACTGTTAGTACAACTGAGATTACAGTTAGTACTACTGAGAGCACTGTTAGTACTTCCTAGAGTACCATTAGTACTACTGAGAGTACTGTTAGTACTCCCTAGAGTACTGTTAGTACTACTGAGAGTATAGTTAGTACTACTGAGAGTACTGTTAGTACTCCCTAGAGTACCATTAGTACTACTGAGAGTACTGTTAGTACTCCCTAGAGTACTGTTAGTACTACTGAGAGTACAGTTAGTACTACTGAGAGTACTGTTAGTACTCCCTAGAGTACTGTTAGAACTCCCTAGAGTACCATTAGTACTACTGAGAGTACTGTTAGTACTCCCTAGAGAACTGTTAGTACTACTGAGAGTACAGTTAGTACTACTGAGAGTACTGTTAGTACTCCCTAGAGTACCATTAGTACTACTGAGAGTACTGTTAGTACAACTGAAAGTACCGTTAGTACTACTGAGAGTACTGTGGGTACTACTGAGAGTACTGTCGGTACCACTGAGAGTATTGTCGGTACCACTGAGAGTATTGTCGGTACTACTGAGAGTACTGTCAGTACCACTGAGAGTATTGTCGGTACTACTGAGAGTACTGTCAGTACTACTGAGAGTACTGTCGGTACCACTGAGAGTATTGTCGGTACCACTGAGAGTACTGTCGGTACCACTGAGAGTACTGTTAGTACCATTGAGAGTACTGTCAGTACCACTGAGAGTACTGTTAGTACTACTGAGAGTACTGTCGGTACCACTGAGAGTACTGTCAGTACCACTAAGAGTACTGTCGTTACCACTGAGAGTACTGTCGGTACCACTGAGAGTACTGTTAGTACTACTGAGAGTACTGTCGGTACTACTGAGAGTACTGTCAATACCACTGAGAGTACTGTTAGTACTATTGAGAGTACTGTCAGTACCACTGAGAGTACTGTTAGTACTACTGAGAGTACTGTCGGTACCACTGAGAGTACTGTCAATACCACAGAGAGTACTGTTAGTACTATTGAGAGTACTGTCAATACCACTGAGAGTACTATTCGTACTACTGAGAGTACTGTCAATACCATTGAGAGTACTGTCAGTACCACTGAGAGTACTGTTAGTACTACTGAGAGTACTGTCGGTACTACTGAGAGTACTGTCGGTACCACTGAGAGTACTGTCAGTACCACTAAGAGTACTGTCGTTACCACTGAGAGTACTGTCGGTACTACTGAGAGTACTGTCGGTACTACTGAGAGTACTGTCGGTACCACTGAGAGTACTGTGGGTACTACTGAGAATACCTGTCGGTACCACTGAGAGTACTGTGGGTACTACTGAGAATACCTGTCAGTACCACTGAGAGTACTGTCGGTACCACTGAGAGTACTGTCAGTACCACTGAGAGTACTGTTAGTACTTCTGAGAGTACTGTCGGTACTACTGAGAGTACTGTCAATACCACTGAGAGTACTGTTAGTACTATTGAGAGTACTGTCAGTACCACTGAGAGTACTGTTAGTACTACTGAGAGTACTGTTAGTAATACTTGTAATATTTGATCAAATGAACAAGAAGAAGAATCCTGATGTTTGTAAATAAAAATTAAATTTTAAATTTAATTTTAATCAGAAATGAGCTCAAACTGAGATGGTAATAAAATATAAAGGTCCAGTTTCAGGTTCAAGCTGAACATCCACTGAACTGTTTAAAAAAAGAAAATCAAATGTCACATTAAGTTTTACTTTCTTTATGTCAGTTTTCAGCTGTGGAATATTGTCAACATTATTTCTCACTACGTTCTTCATCTGATGATTTTATTTTACCAGGAAATATTATTTATTTTTTATTATTTGAACCTGAAATTTATTAGAAATGAACAATTAATGAAATGTAACAGTGACACCTACAGGCCTCCGTACAGGAACATTAACTGAGCTGAAACTAAAGTTTCTCTCAACCCCTTCGCCTCTCCTCCTCTCCTCCTCTCCTCCTTGTCTCCTCTCCTCCTCCCCCCACAGTAGGAGCGATTGATGACTCCCTTTTGCTGATGCTGTTCTGGATCCTGACCGGTCTGTCAGTGTTGGGTCTGTTCTCTCAGCGTTACGGCCTCCAGCCTCTAACCATCGCCCTGATCCTCAGATCCATCTATCACCTGGGCATCGGCAACACGCTCATACTGCTGGGGTCACTCAATGTGAGTAACACATTACCCATAATCCATCTGGGCAGGTGAGGAGTGCTCAGAGTTGTAGAGTGATGGTGTTGCAGACTGAGATCAGCTGATCAGAGGTCAGATTGAATCGACTGTCAGTACCAGAACCAACCGGTTCCCCATCGTTATGTCTCAGTCAAAGCCCCACCCGTTAATAAAAGTCCCCCAACCCTCCCCCCCGATCACCCCCCCCAGGCTCCAGTCCCTCACATGAAGCTGGTTCTCCGTTCTTGAATTGGACGTCTCTTTGACTGGATGGTGGAAACATTCAATCACTGCCAGGTTAGGAAACATGTTAGCATGATCCTTCCACCACCATCAAACCTCCAAAGGATCCCAACTCCATGTAGGCTGCCACCTCATCCTCGGGCTGCAAAGTGTCATGGCTGGAGTCCTCCATGTCGGTGACCAATGTGACCACGGGGTCAAAGGTTACACTGGTGTCACTGACTTTCAAAATAAAAGCAACTGTCAGAATATTTCTGCACATCTTTGTGCTGCATTTTATTCTGAAAAATAAAAAGTATGTTGTCGTTTTCACCTGCTGCCCACCTGGAGCTCAGTTTATATATAAATACATATTGGTACCTGTGACACAGCTGTTTGAGGGTCACCTGTCAGTACCTGACCCGCTGCAGGACTCTGCTGAAAGTTCTCTGTATTTGTGCCTTTTCTTAAAGTTTGTTGATCAGACTGTGTGTAGGCTGTGTGTCCTCTGTAAGACATCCCCAGGTTTCTTCTTCTATTGTCTGTCAGTCACATGACTGTGTTTCCTGTTTCCAGCTGATCAATAAGGTGGTGTTCGTGGTCAGCTTCGTCGGAAACAACGGGACCTTTATTATGGGATACAAGGCCATGGTGATGGACGTGGAGTTCCTGTACCACCTGGCGTACGTTCTGACGTCCACACTGGGACTGTTTGTCCACGAGCTCTTCTACAGCATCCTGGTAAACAACAACAACAACAACAACAACAACAACAACAACGCTGAGCTCATTATTACACAGCTCCAACCAACACTAACTCTCTGAATGATTATCTGTCTCTCTGTCCCTCTGTCCCGTGTCCCTCTGTCCTCTGTCCCCTGTCCCTCTCCGTGTCCAGCTGTTTGACCTGATCTACCGGGAGGAGACTCTGTTTAACGTGATAAAGAGCGTCACCCGTAACGGTCGCTCAATCCTGCTGACGGCGCTGCTCGCCCTCATCCTCGTCTACCTCTTCTCCATCGTTGGCTTCCTGTGTCTCAAGGAGGACTTCATCATGGAGGTCGACCCACTGGTGCAGATCGCAGCAGGTGACTTTATCATGCCTCCACGCCACCATTAGCCGCAGGTGGACGCGTTTCAGGTTTTCTGTCCGTCTACCCGGGCATCTATTCTTGTAAGTGCCATATCTCAAGAACACCTTGAGGGAATTTATTCAAAATGACCTGATTAGAATTTAGTGGTCAAAGGTCAGTGTGACCTTACAAAACATGTTTCAGCCAGAACTCAATAATTCATCCTCTGATTAATTCTACTAAGTCTTTATTAATCAGATCCATCAGACTGAAGGTTGTTCAGTGTTTATATGATTATTACAATTCATTGTGTTCAGAGTTTAAAGATAAAAAACAAACTCTGTGTGTCGGGTCGTCAGGTGGTAGTAGAAACACAGCTCACATCAGATGTGATGATGTCACCACCAGTCTGAGCCTCTGCTCGCTGGTTATCTGAAGATGTTTCTGGTTAAAATATCAGGTGCTGTGAGTAAAGATAAACAGCCAACAAAATAAACAAGCTCAGCTGAGAACTGAGTGCTAACATCCAGGATGTGTTTATACTGGTCAGGTTTACTGGTTGTGTGTGTAACAGTGTGTGTGTGTGTGTGTGTGTGTGTGTGTGTGTGTGTGTGTGTATTCAGCTCCTCAGCAGACTGAAGCGTCTCAGGATTTCCTCAAGTCATGTTCAACAGACGGCGTCAGCTGCACCGACGAGATGGACACCCTCAGTGTCCCAGATGACGAAGGTAAGAGACAGACTGACACAAGTGCAGTCCATTTACGATTTCGACTGCTGTCAGCTGTCAGTCATCTGTCAATCAGCTGTCAATCATCTGTCTGCGGCTCAGTCGATGTGACGTATTGTCCGCTGCGCAGAGGATTGTGGGTCAGAACAGAAAGTAAATCACGCTGATTTGCAAACTGCAGACACACTGAATCTTCCTCTGCTGAACTGTTGTGGTGTGGAGGTACAGGTGTTACAGGTGGTACAGCAGGTAAAGGAGGAACAGGTGGTTCAGGAGGTAAAGGAGGAACAGGTGGTTCAGGAGGTACAGGTGGTACAGGAGGCACAGGTGGTACAGGAGGAACAGGAGGTTCAGGAGGTACAGGTGGTACAGGAGGCACAGGTGGTACAGGAGGAACAGGAGGTTCAGGAGGTACAGGTGGTACAGGAGGTACAGGGGGCACAGGTGGTACAGGAGGAACAGGAGGTACAGGAGGTAAAGGAGGAACAGGTGGTTCAGGAGGTACAGGAGGAACAGGTGGTTCAGAAGGTACAGGTGGTACAGGGGGCACAGGTGGTACAGGAGAAACAGGAGGTACAGTAGGTACAGGAGGTACAGGTGGTACAGGAGGTACAGGAGGAACAGGTGGTTCAGGAGGTACAGGTGGTACAGGAGGTACAGTAGGTACAGGAGGTAAAGGAGGAACAGGTGGTTCAGGAGGTACAGGTGGTACAGGAGGAACAGGAAGTAAGGAGGTACAGGAGGAACAGATGGTATGGAGGAACAGTATGTACAGGTGGTACAGGAGGTACAGGAGGAACAGATGGTACAGGAGGAACAGTATGTACAGGAGGTACAGGAGGAACAGGTGGTTCAGGAGGTACAGGTGGTACAGGAGGAACAGGAGGTACAGTATAGGTACAGGAGGTACAGGAGGTAAAGGAGGAACAGGTGGTTCAGGAGGTACAGGTGGTACAGGAGGTACAGTAGGTACAGGAGGTAAAGGAGGAACAGGTGGTACAGGAGGTACAGGAGAAACAGGTGGTACAGGAGGTACAGGTGTTACAGGTGGTACAGGAGGTACAGTAGGTACAGGAGGTACAGGAGGTAAAGGAGGAACAGGTGGTTCAGGAGGTACAGGAGGTAAAGGAGGAACAGGTGGTTCAGGAGGTACAGGTGTTACAGGTGGTACAGGAGGTACAGGAGGTACAGTAGGTACAGGAGGTACAGGAGGTAAAGGAGGAACAGGTGGTTCAGGTGGTACAGGAGGTAAAGGAGGAACAGGTGGTTCAGGAGGTACAGGTGGTACTGGAGGAACAGGAGGTACAGGAGGTACAGGAGGAAGAGATGGTACAGGAGGAACTGTACGTACAGGAGGAACAGGAGGTAAAGTAGTTACAGGGGGTACAGGAGATACAGGAGATACAGGAGGAACAGGTGGTTCAGGAGGTACAGTAGGTACAGGTGGTACAGGTGGTTCAGGAGGTACAGGTGGTACAGGAGGTACAGGAGGAACAGATGGTACAGGAGGAACAGTATGTACAGGAGGTACAGGAGGAACAGGTGGTTCAGGAGGTACAGGTGGTACAGGAGGAACAGGAGGTAAAGTAGGTACAGGGGGTACAGGAGGTAAAGGAACAGGTGGTTCAGAAGGTACAGGTGGTACAGGAGGTACAGGAGGAACAGATGGTACAGGAGGAACAGTACGTACAGGAGGTACAGGAGGAACAGGTGGTTCAGGAGGTACAGGAGGAACAGGAGGTACAGTAGATACAGGTGGTTCAGGAGGAACAGGTGGTTCAGGAGGTACAGGTGGTACAGGAGGTACAGGTGGTGCAGGAGGTACAGGTGGTACAGGAGATACAGGAGGTACAGATGGTACAGGAGGAACAGGAGGTACAGGAGGAACAGATGGTACAGGAGGAACAGTATGTACAGGAGGTACAGGAGGAACAGGTGGTTCAGGAGGTACAGGTGGTACAGGAGGTAAAGGAGGAACAGGTGGTTCAGGAGGTACAGGTGGTACAGGAGGTACAGGAGGGACAGGTGGTTCAGGAGGTACAGGTGGTACAGGAGGTACAGGAGGAACAGATGGTTCAGGAGGTACAGGAGGAACAGGAGGTACAGTAGGTACAGGTGGTTCAGGAGGAACAGGTGGTTCAGGAGGTACAGGAGGTACAGGTGGTTCAGGTGGTACAGGTGGTTCAGGAGGTACAGGTGGTTCAGGAGGTACAGGTGGTACAGGAGGTAAAGGAGGAACAGGTGGTTCAGGAGGTACAGGTGGTACAGGAGGTACAGGAGGGACAGGTGGTTCAGGAGGTACAGGTGGTACAGGAGGTACAGGAGGAACAGATGGTTCAGGTGGTACAGGTGGTTCAGGAGGTAAAGGAGGAACAGGTGGTTCAGGTGGTACAGGTGATTTAGGAGGTACAGGAGGTACAGGTGGTTCAGGTGGTACAGGTGGTTCAGGAGGTACAGGTGGTTCAGGAGGTTCAGGTGGTTCAGGAGGTTCAGGAGGTACAGGTGGTTCAGGAGGTACAGGAGGTCCAGGTGGTTCAGGAGGTACAGGTGGTACAGGTGGTTCAGGAGGTACAGGAGGTACCGGTGGTTCAGGAGGTTCAGGAGGTACAGGTGGTTCAGGAGGTACAGGAGGTCCAGGTGGTTCAGGAGGTACAGGAGGTACAGGTGGTACAGGAAGTACAGGTGGTTCAGGAGGTTCAGGAGGTACAGGTGGTTCAGGAGGTACAGGAGGTCCAGGTGGTTCAGGAGGTACAGGTGGTACAGGTGGTTCAGGAGGTACAGGAGGTACAGGTGGTACAGGTGGTTCAGGAGGTACAGGAGGTACAGGAGGTACAGGTGGTTCAGGAGGTACAGGAGGTACAGGTGGTACAGGTGTTGGAACTGACAACCTTAAAACTCTTGTTACTACTGCAGTGACGGTGTGTATGTGTGTGTGTGTGTGTGTGTGTGTGTGTATCTGTGTGTGTGTGTGTGTGTGTGTTTCAGAGGAGGCGAGCTCGGAGCGAGCATGTGACACTCTGCTGATGTGTATCGTCACTGTGTTGAACCATGGACTGAGGAACGGAGGAGGAGTCGGAGACGTTCTCCGCAAACCATCCAAGAACGTAAGCAACACTTTATATTCCTGTTTCCATCCCATAATTAACATCAGTCAGGACAGGAGCAGCCTGAGGGCAGAGGTCACTCATTAACAATAAAGCTGAAGCTTCATCACTGCAACATTCAAACACTGCTGACACTCTGATGTCATCAATATGTGATGACATAATCTTGCAGAGGGTCGACTTCATTTCACAGTGTGGAGTTAAAACTCTTCGTGACGTGTTAACATGTATCTGTGTGTGTAGGAGCCGCTGTTTCCTGCCCGGGTGGTCTACGACCTGCTCTTCTACTTCATCGTCATCATCATCGTCCTCAACCTGATCTTTGGCGTCATCATCGACACATTCGCCGACCTGAGGAGCGAGAAACAGAAGAAAGAGGAGATCCTGAAGACCACGTGTTTCATCTGTGGTGAGTATAAGAACATGTGACCTCCATGTGTCCTCATGTGAGGACTGTAGATCATGTGAGGACTGTAGGTCATGTGAGGACTGTAGATCATATGAGGACTGTAGATCATGTGAGGACTGTAGATCATGTGAGAACTGTAGATCATGTGAGGACTGTAGATCATATGAGGACTGTAGATCATATGAGGACTGTAGATCATGTGAGGACTGTAGATCATGTGAGAACTGTAGATCATGTGAGGACTGTAGGTCATGTCAGGACTGTAGATCATGTGAGGACTGTAGGTCATGTGAGGACTGTAGGTCATGTGAGGACTGTAGGTCATGTGAGGACTGTTGATCATGTGAGGACTGTAGATCATGTGAGAACTGTAGATCATATGAGGACTGTAGATCATGTGAGGACTGTAGGTCATGTGAGGACTGTAGGTCATATGAGGACTGTAGATCATATGAGAACTGTAGATCATGTGAGGACTGTAGGTCATGTGAGGACTGTAGGTCATGTGAGGACTGTAGATCATGTGAGGACTGTAGATCATGTGAGGACTGTAGGTCATGTGAGGACTGTAGATCATATGAGGACTGTAGATCATGTGAGGACTGTAGGTCATGTGAGGACTGTAGATCATATGAGGACTGTAGATCATGTGAGGACTGTAGGTCATGTGAGAACTGTAGGTCATATGAGGACTGTAGATCATGTGAGGACTGTAGATCATGTGAGGACTGTAGGCCATGTGAGGACTGTAGATCATGTGAGGACTGTAGGTCATGTGAGGACTGTTGATCATATGAGGACTGTAGGTCATGTGACCAGCGGCGCTGTGTGTGTGGTTGCAGGTTTGGAGAGAGACAAGTTTGACAACAAGACGGTGTCGTTTGAAGAACACATCAAACTGGAGCACAACATCTGGAACTACCTGTACTTCATCGTCCTGGTGCGAGAGAAGAACAAGACGGACTACACGGGACCAGAGAGCTACGTGGCTCACATGATCAAAGTAAAACACACACACAAGATGTCACATGGGGGGTGTTCCAGAAAGTGGGTTTAGTGGAAACTCTGAGTGTGTTAACCCTGAGGTGAGGGAAACTCTGGGTTTTCAGCTCCAGACAGAGAGGTAAGTCAAACTGTGAGTCAATCACCATGGCAACTGACTCTGTGAACCTAACCTGCTCGCTGACAGGTTTTCTTTAAGACACCGAGTTCACCCTGTCTCCTCCCTACTGCTGAGCCTGAAGCAAGCTGGCAGACACACATGGGTTGTTCATATGTAGGCAGAATTAATTCACAATGCTTTACGCTGGGAGAGGATCTTCAGACCCCGTCTCGATGTGCTGTCTTTCCCCAATGAATATCTGTTTGAACCGTACCGTTTTTCATTAGACTCAATCATTTACCAGCCACACATATCAAATCTGACACACTGCAGACATGCGCTCTCATCAGAGCAAATGTTTTTTTGTCAACGGTAACTTTTTATATGATATTGGTGACCTACAGTACATAATGACATAGCCACTGAATGACAGGTTATTGAAGCTACTTTAATAAATCAAATATGAATCAAACTGAAGGAAGGTACAGTCATGGCCAAGTCAAATATGCCTTACCTGTTTGAATGATGTTTTTATATTTCATTTTAAGCTGAGCCAAGTGTGTTTTTCCCCTGTGAGACTGAACCTATATGAACATCAGATTTTATTCAAAACCATTTTTTTCACCTGTATGCTATGATTTTAATTAGGTGTGGTTAAATGTAAATTAATGGCAGGGCTCTCAGGTTTTGATCTCAGTTCAGAGTGAGATTTTTGCTGGGGGGGGGGGGGCATCTTGGGTATGATAGTTTTTAAAGGGAGTGACATGCAGCAAGGTGCCACAGGCCGGAGTCGAAGCCAGGCTGCTGCGCCAAAACCAACCTATATATGTGACGCCTGCTTTATCCACTAAGCCACCAACATCCCGTCAAATAAGATCCTGTTTGCTAAATTTCCCATGCTGCCTCTCTCTCCTTGGCAGCTTTAGTGCTGTTACTTTGTTTATGAAATATATGCTCATATTCGTTGTAGGCATTCATGATAGGCTGACCAAACGTCCTCTTTTGCCTGGACATGTCCACTTTTCACGTCCTGTCTGGGGCGTCCGGGGGGGGTTTATAAATTGATGGTAATGTCTGGTTTTCCTTGTGTGTGTGTGTGTGTGTGTGTGTGTGTGTGTGTGTGTGTGTGTGTGTGTGCACGCGCGTAATCCCCGAGAGGCTGCTTTTATCAGCGGATCTCCAACACTCACAACGAGGAAGCAGCAGACACCTGCAGCACAGCATTATTCTAAGCTTCCAAGATGCCGAAGCGCAAGTGCAGCTTCACAGATGAACTGCAGAAAAAATTCCCAACTTACCGTCCCGACCTGGTCGGGATATATGGGAGGCTGAGTGCACCGTGTGCAAAGCTGGCACATATGATTCTGTGTCTAATAAAGGTCAAAGGTCAAAGCTCAAAGTTGGATTTTCTAATACAGAAGAGGTATTATTTAGAACATTATTTCATATCATTTATTTATTTATTTGTCCAGTAAGACTTGAAAAGATAGCTATTATTTTACAAGTTGATTTTTCTGATACAGAAGAGACATGATTTCTATCATTATTTCATTCCAGAGATTTTACATTTATTTTACATTTATATTCATTTTTGTACAGTTGAAACTTGTAAAAAGATTATTATTTTAGGCATAATAAAAGCAAGTTGAGCAACCTCTGAGAAGCTAATCTAATCTAAATTTCTGTCTTTGAGAGATATTATTTTGTAATATAACTGAATTTTCTATCCATACATATAAACTTTAAATATATTGAAATTATAAGGCATGTTTGAGTAAACTGCAAGTATCATTTAAGCAGGCTATCTTGTGGCCGGGGCGAGTGTCCTCTTTTTTGGAAATCAAAATATGGTCACTCTAATTCATGAGCACCTCCAAGTCCACAGGTGTAAAATAAGTTGATCGCTTTTTCTCTCCGGTTGCCATGGTGACTCAAGGTATCAGGGCTCCACTGATGATGGCTTTTTATTGTGGTTGTGCACGTGCTTAACTCAAGGTGTACCTACTCAGAGTTGACTGAACTAATTCAAATCAGCTGTTCTGGAACCAGATACTCAGAGTTTCCCAGCTCAGGGTAAGTCAAGTCAGAGTTCAGGATTAGACTCAGAGTATGTTGAACCTCCTACCTGGAATACCCCTCTGTACACACAGACATGTAAACAACAGACACCTCATCAACAGTCACTTCTGTTTCAGAACAACAACCTGGACTGGTTTCCACGGATGCAGGCCATGTCTCTGGTGGTGACGGATGGCGATGGCGAGCAGAACGAGATGAGGATGTTACAGGACAAACTGGCCGCAACGATGAAAGTGGTGATGACGCTGACCACTCAGCTGACAGAGCTCAAAGAGCAGGTAGGAACACACACACACACACACACACACACACACACACACAAAAATACACACATATTGAACTACAAGGAAACTACCCTGGTGCGACTGTCCTGGTGACGACAGCTCAACATCCTGTTTCTCACTGTATCAGTCTGGACTCAGTCTGCTGCCACAAACACTTCCAGTCGGGCCAATCAGGGGTCAGAACCGTATCAATCAGTCAATCAATTTTATTTATAAAGCCCAATATCACAAATCACAATTTGCCTCACAGGGCTTTACAGCATACGACATCCCTCTGTCCTTATGACCCTCACAGCTGATCAGGAAAAACTCCCCAAAAAACCCTTTAACAGGGAAAAAACAGTAGAAACCTCAGGAAGAGCAACTGAGGAGGGATCCCTCTTCCAGGACGGACAGACGTGCAATAGATGTCGTACAGAACAGATCAGCATAATAAATTAACAGTAATCCACATGACACAATGAGACAGAGACAGAGAGAGAGAGAGAGAGAGAGATGCAGGTAATGACAGTAGCTTACAACAACATTAATGAAAGTAATAATATTATAGTTATAGTTCTGGCTACTGCAGTACAATATGTTGAAAGTATGTATTAATATCTGGCAGTATACATGTGTGACAATAGTCATATGTGTATAATAACAGTAGAAGTATGACTAATGACTAATGATGGCAGCAGCAGCAGGAGGCATCTGGCAGGACCACGGCAGCAGCACAACCACACACGTCACGCTGTCCAGGCACCACTGTGATATGAGTTAATCTGAGAGACAGTGGAGCACAAAGGCTCCGGAGAAGAAGCCGAGTTAGTGACATCCAGAATGGCCGGGTTAGCAAGATGCAGTAATAGAATACGAGAGCCCAGCCCTAACTATAAGCTTTATCAAAGAGGAAAGTCTTAAGTCTAGTCTTAAATGTGGAGACAGTGTCTGCCTCCCGGACCGTAACAGGAAGATGATTCCACAGGAGAGGAGCCGTAGTGACAGCGTCAGCAGCCAATCAGGGACTGAGTTGTAGTTGATGATGTAACATTCAGGCCACAGCTTCCAGATCAATGACAGTGGCTCCTGAAGCAACAAGACACATATTAAACACACCAATAAGTGACATCACTGAGTCAATAACAACAAGTAAACAACAACAACAGCAGTATGACCTCACTGAGTTTCTCCATCTGACAGATGTGTTTCTCTGCTAACGCTGGACGAGGCAGCGAAACATATTTTAGCTTCATAATACACGAGCATGTTAACGTTTCAGCTGCATGTCTCGCCTCACTGTCACCACAGGAAACATGACGCTGTCACATTGTGTTCTCAGAGCCGAGCAGACTGACCAATCAGTCCCCACAGTGCTCCTGTATCAGTCTGTGTCACTGTGAGACTTTCAGAACCGACCTCACTCAGCTGGTTCTGTTGTCTGTCGGTCCAAACTGTGAGTGTGACATCAGTAACAAACTGTTGTCAATGAAGGCTCAGTCACAAAGAACGCTCAGCAGCATCCTACCCACTGCTCGTCCTGCGCCCGCCGCCCCACACTCAGCTGGTTTCTGCCCTGTGCTGCTGTTCAGAAGAAGACAGGACAGAGACTCAGCAGAGGAGCTGAGGACTGTGATTAATCTCTTCCTTCTGTCCTCATGGTGTGAATGAGTCACTCCTCTGTTCACTGATACAAATCTAACGTTCACTGTTGTTTCTCTACTGATTGGCTGAAGGAGTCTGTCTGTCTGTCAAGGCCAGTAGTCCCGCCCAAGAAAACCAGTGTGTGTTTTAACATTTAAAAGTCACAGTGCAACATGATGTTTTTAATCAAATGTTGGAACATAGTCTGACATTTCTCTGATTACATGTTATGACATACTGTATTAGGACACTCGTATGTCAGTTATAACCTAGTTTTGTTTTTCTCACTTGCACTGAGGGATGTTAAACTCAAACATACTCACTGTACCTTCTGTGTTCCTGTAGATGACGGAGCAGAGGAAGAGGAGGCAGAGGATGGGATTTGTTGACGTCCAGGCAGGGGCGAGCGCTGCGCTGCCTCCAAGTGCCGCGGGAGGAAACCACCAGATCTACAAAACATAGACTGCAGATGATCAGACGGACTGTTGACTACAGGATCCACATGTGTTCAAAGCATCCAGCTGGACTGATGGACTGATTCACAGGAGACAAGAAAAACACTAGAATGAAGCTATGAAACAAACTACTGATACATATTTCATCAGAAGTACATTTCTTTGTTAGAATTGAGTTAGAGCTGCAGTCTACGTCTGTCTCAGGATCAGCATGTCTGTCTCAGGATCAGCACACCTGTTGACTTAAATACTCAATCTAACTAACTTATATTGGTTTGTGGTTAAGAACAAACAGTGCAACAGATTTTCTGCACAAAGAAAAACTCATACGGCTAAAAAAACTTCAGGAGAATCACAGACTTCCTGGTTGGACGACTACAAGTTGCTCTGTGTCATAGAAACTGCTGGAATGTGCTCGTGTGTGTGTCTGTGTGTGTGTGTGTGTGTGTGTGTGCTTAAAGAATTACCATCAACTCACTTTAGTTATTTTACAGAGACTGACGTGCAGCATGTATCTGCTGATGGCAGAATTAACTCTTTCAGTAATATCTGTGTGAATGTAAAGTGAGTTGAACCCAGTTGTGTGTTTTTTATTTTAAATCTGGGGAGACTAGTTTTTAAGTGATATAAATATTATTAAGGTTTAATAGTGATATATATTTATGAAGAGAGCAGCTCTTGTTTGTTTGACACTGTAACTAGCTCATTACAGACACTGGATTTCAACTGAGCTGCTTTTAGATTAACTGCAAGAAAACTATGTACTGTTTTTTTTTTGAATGAGAACAGACGGGTACACGGAAGAGGGACGAGTAGGAGGAGCAGGAGAGTGTCATGAAGATCACATCTTCAAAATAAATAAAATATTTTAATGAGAACCATGACATGTTTCTCCATTATGTTTGTACGTACACTTACATTTACATTAAAAATGCAGCAATTACATTTAAGTGATTATTTTACACCGTGATGTGACAATTTTCGACATGTCAAACAAATGTTATCAATTTATGGAATGATATCCAGTAAAAATTAAATAAAGACACTGATTATGTGTATTATACCAAACAATTGTCAAAAACGTATAATATCTGAAAAAACATCATAGTATAGCATGTCGTCCAAAATAATGCATATACATCATTGTATAGCATGACGAACAACATCATGAAAATACTTCATAGTATAGCATGTCGTCCAAAATCATGAAAAACCATCATAGTATAGCATGTCATCCAAAATAATGAAAAAAACATCATAATATAGCATGTCGTCCAAAATAATGAAAAAAACATCATAATATAGCATGTCGTCCAAAATAATGAAAAAAACATCATAATATAGCATGTCGTCCAAAATAATGAAAAAATGTCATAGTATAGCATGTCGTCCGAAATCATGAAAAAACATCATAGTATAGCATGTCGTCCAAGATCTAGAAAGGAACATCATAGCATAGCATGTCGTCCAAAACCATAAAAAAAGTCATAGTATAGCATGTCATCCAAGATCATGAAAAAACATCATAGTATAGCATGTCGTCCAAGATCATGAAAAAACATCATAGTATAGCATGTCGTCCAAAATCATGAAAAAACATCATAGTATAGCATGTCGTCCAAGATCATGTAAAAAAGTCATAGTATAGCATGTCGTCCAAAACCATGAAAAAAAGTCATAGTATAGCATGTCGTCCAAAATCATGAAAAAAACATCATAGTATAGCATGTCGTCCAAAATCATGAAAAAAACATCATAGCATAGTATGTGGTCCAAAATCATGAAAAAACGTCATAGTATAGCATGTCGTCCAAGATCATGAAAAAAAGTCTTAGTATAGCATGTCGTCCAAAATCGTGAAAAAACATCATAGTATAGTATGTTGTCCAAGATCATGAAAAAAAGTCATAGTATAGCATGTCGTCTAAAATCATGTAAAAAAACATCATAGTATAGTATGTTGTCCAAGATCATGAAAAAAAGTCATAGTATAGCATGTCGTCCAAAATAATGCATATACATCATTGTATAGCATGACGAACAACATCATGAAAATACATCATAGTATAGCATGTCGTCCAAAATCATGAAAAACCATCATAGTATAGCATGTCATCCAAAATAATGAAAAAAACATCATAATATAGCATGTCGTCCAAAATAATGAAAAAACATCATAATATAGCATGTCGTCCAAAATAATGAAAAAAACATCATAATATAGCATGTCGTCCAAAATAATGAAAAAATGTCATAGTATAGCATGTCATCCAAGATCATGAAAAAACATCATAGTATAGCATGTCGTCCAAGATCATGAAAAAACATCATAGTATAGCATGTCGTCCAAAATCATGAAAAAACATCATAGTATAGCATGTCGTCCAAGATCATGTAAAAAAGTCATAGTATAGCATGTCGTCCAAAACCATGAAAAAAAGTCATAGTATAGCATGTCGTCCAAAATCATGTAAAAAACATCATAGTATAGCATGTCGTCCAAGATCATGTAAAAAACATCATAGTATAGCATGTCGTCCAAAATCGTGAAAAAACGTCATAGTATAGCATGTCGTCCAAGATCATGAAAAAAAGTCTTAGTATAGCATGTCGTCCAAAATCGTGAAAAAACATCATAGTATAGTATGTTGTCCAAGATCATGAAAAAAAGTCATAGTATAGCATGTCGTCCAAAATCGTGAAAAAACGTCATAGTATAGCATGTCGTCCAAGATCATGAAAAAAGTCATAGTATAGCATGTCGTCCAAAATCGTGAAAAAACATCATAGTATAGCATGTCGTCCAAGATCATGAAAAAAGTCTTAGTATAACATGTCGTCCAAAATCGTGAAAAAACATCATAGTATAGCATGTCGTCCCAGATCATGTAAAAAACATCATAGTATAGTATGTTGTCCAAGATCATGAAAATACGTCATAGTATAGCATGTCGACCAAGATCATGAAAAAAAGTCTTAGTATAGCATGTCGTCCAAGATCTAGAAAGAAACATCATAGCATAGCATGTCGTCCAAAACCATGAAAAAACATCATAGTATAGCATGTCGTCCAAAATCATGAAAAAACATCATAGTATAGCATGTCGTCCCAGATCATATAAAAAACATCATAGTATAGTATGTTGTCCAAGATCATGAAAATACGTCATAGTATAGCATGTCGACCAAGATCATGAAAAAAAGTCTTAGTATATCATTTCTTCCAAAATCGTGAAAAAACATCATAGTAGAGCATGTCGTCCAAGATCGTGAAAATACATCATAGTATAGCATGTCCAAGATCATGAAAAAAACATCATAGTATAGCATGTCGTCCAAAACCATGAAAAAAAGTCATAGTATAGCATGTCGTCCAAAACCATGAAAAAAAGTCATAGTATAGCATGTCGTCCAAAATCATGTAAAAAACATCATAGTATAGATGTCGTCCAAGATCTAGAAAGAAACATCATAGTATAGCATGTCGTCCAAAACCATGAAAAAAAGTCATAGTATAGCATGTCGTCCAAGATCATGTAAAAAACATCATAGTATAGCATGTCGTCCAAAATCATGTAAAAAACATCATAGTATAGATGTCGTCCAAGATCTAGAAAGAAACATCATAGCATAGCATGTCGTCCAAAACCATGAAAAAAAGTCATAGTATAGCATGTCATCCAAGATCATGAAAAAAAGTCTTAGTATAGCATGTCGTCCGAAATCATGTAAAAACATCATAGTGTACCATGTCATCCAAAACCATGAAAAAACATCACAGTATAGCATGTCGTCCAAGATCATGAAAAAACATCATAGTATAGCATGTCGTCCAAAATCATGAAAAAACATCATAGTGTAGCATGTCGTCCAAAACCATGAAAAAACATCACAGTATAGCATGTCGTCCAAGATCATGAAAAAACATCATAGTATAGCATGTCGTCCAAGATCATGTAAAAAACATCATAGTATAGCATGTCGTCCAAGATCATGAAAAAACATCATAGTATAGCATCTCGTCCAAGATCATGTAAAAAACATCATAGTATAGTATGTTGTCCAAGATCATGAAAATACGTCATAGTATAGCATGTCGACCAAGATCATGAAAAAAAGTCTTAGTATAGCATTTCTTCCAAAATCGTGAAAATACGTCATAGTATAGCATGTCCAAGATCTAGAAAGAAACATCATAGCATAGCATGTCGTCCAAAACCATGAAAAAAAGTCATAGTATAGCATGTCGTCCAAAATCATGTAAAAAACATCATAGTATAGATGTTGTCCAAGATCATGAAAAAAAGTCATAGCATAGCATGTTGTCCAAAATCGTGAAAAAACGTCATAGTATAGCATGTCGTCCAAGATCATGAAAAAAAGTCTTAGTATAGCACGTCGTCCAAAATCGTGAAAAAACATCATAGTATAGCATGTCGTCCAAGATCATGAAAAAAAGTCTTGGTATAGCATGTCGTCCAAAATCATGAAAAAACATCACAGTATAGCATGTCATCCAAAACCATGAAAAAACATCACAGTATAGCATGTCGTCCAAAATCATGAAAATACGTCATAGTATAGCATGTCGTCCAAGATCATGTAAAAAACATCATAGTATAGCATGTCCAAGATCTAGAAAGAAACATCATAGTATAGCATGTCGTCCAAAACCATGAAAAAAAGTCATAGTATAGCATGTCGTCCAAAATCATGTAAAAAACATCATAGCATAGCATGTCCAAGATCTAGAAAGAAACATCATAGCATAGCATGTCGTCCAAAACCATGAAAAAAAAGTCATAGTATAGCATGTCGTCCAAAATCATGAAAAAAAGTCATAGTATAGCATGTCGTCCGAAATCATGACAAAACATCATAGTATAGCATGTCGTCCAAGATCATGTAAAAAACATAGTATAGCATGTCGTCCAAAATCATGAAAATACGTCATAGTATAATTTATCAATTCAAATCTATTTTTAAAGCCCAATATCACAAATCACAATTTGTCTCAGAGGCTTTACAGCATATGACATCCTTCTGTCCTTAGGACCCTCACCGCTGACCAGGAAAAACCCTTTTAACAGCAAATTAAACGGTAGAAACCTCAGGAAGAGCAACTGAGGAGGGATCCCTCTTCCAGGACGGACAGACGTGCAATAGATGTCGTACAGAACAGATCAGCATGATAAATTAACAGTAATCCGCATGACACAATGAGAGAGAGAGAGAGAGAGAGGGAGAGAGATTCCATGAACATGAACATGAGCTCCTGAATATTTTTGCTTTTTTGGATGTTTTAAAGTGAGATAAACTACTATTCTTCTAAGAGCTGGAAGAAAACAGAAGAGAAAACCGTTGTTTTTAAAAAAAATCTACCAAGAAGGAAAAAAAAACAGCAAAAACCTCAGAAAACAGTGATAGACTGGAAAACAATGGAACCAACTGCCAAACTGACAGTTAGCCTAACTGTCCAACCAGCAACAAAAAAAAGGTCAAGCAAAGAGGAGGAAAACAGCTGAAGACGCAAGTGAGTGAACCATCAGAAAGAAAATATAACATTTAAAAAGAGGAAACAAAAAATTGCTGAACACTAAATAAACTTAAACTAGCATAACACAGCTAGCTGTAAACAAGACCCTTAGCAACTGTTGCCAAGGAATTTAAATAGCAGCAGTTCAACAGCAGCAGAGCCTGATGGAGTCCACCAAAGGCTGCACAGAGGCTGTTCCTCTCCTCTATCCTCCTGATGTAACCAATGAGACTGCCAGGAAGGCATTTAAACAAAAACTGCTAAAAGAAAGACCAGAAACCCTGTTTTCTGATCTTTACAAGACCGGGAGGTCAGCAACCTGATCCTCTTCACAGACCAGCCGCTAGCATGGCACTCTGCCATCAGTGCCCACTACCCTCTGTCAAAAAAGAGGGGATATGTAACGGCTGGAAAATAAAAATAAAAGAAGCAGAGGATTCAGATACTTTCATGATGACAGTAAACTTATACAAGAATGGGACTATCATAGTGCAGGGGAACCTCAAACTGTTTGAGATGGACTTCCTCCTTATAAAGGAAAGAGCCCAGCAGGAGAGATCTAGCTCCACTCACAGTTCCCAGGTCCCAGCTCCCAGCTGCCTAACTACTGAGCAGCCCCCTGAAGAGAAGGAGCCCACCAGCCCAGAGCAGGTCCAGGACCCCAGCTGAACCGCACCATCACCGAACTGAAGGTGAAATTCACAGAGCTGGAGAGAGAACTTGTACAACTGAGAGAGCTGATCAGCCAACAGCCATGCCAGCCCACCACAGCTCAGCCTGATCCCTGTACCATCAGCACAGAGCTGGGCATGCTGAGGCAGGACAGGGACAGCTGCAGGAGAGAGCTGAGCCTGCTCAGGACTGAGATCAGAGAGCTGCATCAGGACAGAGAGCAGCGTCTAGCAGCACTGACAGCTCTGACAGAGGAGGTGAAGGAGCTCAGAGGAGAGAGAGAGGAGCACAGGAGAGAACTTACCTCTCTCTCAAAGGAGGTGGAGGAGCTCAGAGGAGAGAGAGAGGAGCACAGGAGAGAACTTACCTCTCTCTCAAAGGAGGTGAAGGAGCTCAGAGGAGAGAGAGAGGAGCACAGGAGAGAACTTACCTCTCTGTCAAAGGAGGTGGAGGAGCTCAGAGGAGAGAGAGTGGTGCACAGCAGAGCACTCACCACTCTGTCAGAACAGCCTCAGGAGAGAGGTGGAGCTACACAGGACCTGGATGAAAAACTAGACCACAACCAGGACCCTGTGAGCAGCCAGGACCCACCAATCCAAGAACCTACCTCCACCCCCAGCTCCACATCCAGCCCACAGACCAGCACCTCCCCTCATTCCACCAGACCAGCACAACAGAGAGAGAAGACAGACATTATCCTCCTCATCGACTCCAATGGAAAATTCCTAAATGAAAAGAAACTTTTCCCCACCCACAAAGTGGCTAAAATCTGGTGTCCAAACACCCACCAAGCCATAGACCTGCTGTCAGAGGAGCGGCTTGGATCTCCGAGTCACATCATCATCCACACTGGCACCAATGATCTGCGGAGCCAGCAGGAGAGGGTGTCAGAGTCACTCAAGAGAGTGACAGAGAAAGCCTCCACCACCTTCCCCAACAGCAGAGTGGTCATATCCACTCTGCTCCCAAGGAAAGACTTCCACCCTGACACCATCCACAGGATCAACAGCAGCCTGTCCAGAGACTGTGCACAGAGACCCAATGTCCACCTAGCCCACCACCCCACCCTGGACATCAGCTGTCTCTACGACCACGTCCATCTGTTTAAAAGCACAGTCCCCATCTTCGCCCAAACACTGAAAAGCGTCGCTCTCAACAGAGACCAATCCACGGCCCGCAGAAGGAGCACATCAGCCCACAACCCCCACAGAACACCAAGACATCCTCAACCAACATCCAGACAAGACCAAACAAGACCACCCTCAGCCCCACCCACATCATGTCCAAATCAGACCCCACAAAGGCAACCATGATCCCCCTCAAGCCAGACCACAGTCACTCCTGTCCCTAGGGGCCCCACCCCAACCACAGCGACAAGAGCCACACCCTGGCCCACTGAGTTATGCCCAGGTGGTCCGGAGAGCAGCAGAACCAACCTTAACCACCCCCCCACACAATGAACTGAGGGACATTCAGCAGATGCTCAGCCTGCTTTGCTCTCATCTGATTGGACAGGTACCACAATAGACACTGTATGAATTATTATTAGAGTATTTCTTGTGCTCATACAGTTTAAAAAAAAAAAAAGGACATTTACACTGTACATAAGTATTGATTATTTAATATACCAGTTATTGATTTGTTACCTTTTATAATATGTCATGTAGATACTCTTAAATTATTTTCTTTGACTTAGTAGTTTATCTCATTTTGATCACCAAATGCAGCCTTTTGAGTTTTAAATGAAATCTAAATCTTTTGTCATCTCTTGTTTGAATGTTCAGGGTCTGAGATCTTCTGCTCTTGGCCTTAAGAGCAGGACCTCAGACTTTATTAGAGAGTTAGAAAATGCAGATGTGTTTATATTGCAAGAGACTTGGTGTAGAGGAGATGTCTCCACTGGTTGTCCCTCAGGCTACATAGAGATAATGTCCCCGTCCACCAAACTAAAGGGAGTAACACAAGGAAGGGATTCAGGGGGAATGCTGATCTGGTATAAGGCAAACCTTGTACAATACATTGAATTAATCAAAAAAGGAGAATTTTCAATTTGGCTCAAAATCAAAAAAGACCTTATCACCACAGATAAAGATGTATTCCTGTGTGCAGCATATATCCCCCCATCACAATCCCCTTATTTTAATGAAGACAGTTTCTCCATTCTCGAAGATGAGATTAGTTACTTCCAGGCCCAGGGAAGTGTACTGATCTGTGGAGACCTGAATGCCAGGACTGGTACAGAACCAGACTTTATCAGCACACAGGGAGACAAACATATACCTGGTCAAGTCAGCATCCCCCTCCCTTCACAACCCCGCAGAAACAACTTTGACAAAACTGTCAATAAAAGTGGGCAGCAACTGTTACAGCTCTGCCGAACACTGGGTCTGTACATGGTTAACGGTCGGCTTCGAGGGGACTCATTCGGTGTTTACACTCATAGCTCTCCTCTTGGCAACAGCACAGTAGACTATGGCATCACCGACCTAGACCCCTTCTACCTGAGAGCATTTACAGTCAGCCCCTTAACCCCCTTATCAGACCATAGTAAAATCACACTCTACATTAAAACGACAGCAAACAGTAGAACCCTGCAATCTGACCTACAGAAAACAACCTTATAAATGGACAAACAAAAGCAAAGACGAATACCAGACAGCAATCAAAAATCCAGTCTTTCAATCCCATTTAGACTGTTTTCTTTCCACCTCGTATCCCCTCAATCAGGACGGCCTCAGACAGGCTGTACAGGACATCTACAACATATTTGACCATGTGGCAGACTTATCCAGTCTGAAAAAGCGCCAGCACCACAGACCAAAAGACCCGACCAATGACGAGTGGTTTGACACAGAATGCAGACAACTGAGAAAAACTCTCAGAAATGTGTCAAATCAAAAACACAGACAACCTGACAACCCTGAGCTCAGCCTCCAGTACTGGGAAACACTGAGAGTATACAGAAAAACACTCAGAACTAAAAAAGAACAGCATGTGAGGCATCAGTTACAAATAATTGAAGAGTCCATTGACTCCAATGACTTCTGGAAGAAATGACACTCTTTCAGCAAACCAAAAAAGAAGAATTGGCTATTCAAAATGGTGACATCTGGAAAAATCACTTTGAAAGTCTGTATACTGCTGTTCCCTGAATTCGCCCAAAACAATCTCCTCAACAAATTACAAATTTTAGAATCAGTCATTAAAGACAACCAGAACCCCCTAGACTACCAAATTACTGAAGCAGAGCTGCTGGCTAAAATCCAGGCACTGCAGCCAAAGAAAGCCAGCGGTCCTGATGGCATTTTAAATGAAATGCTAAAATTTGATGACCATAAATTTAACATTGCCATATTAAAATTATTTAACCTTATTCTGGGTGTCGGACATTTCCTGACCTCTGGAGTGAAGGAATCATCACACCAATCTTTAAAAGTGGAAACAAATTCGACCCAAACAATTACCGAGGCATCTGTGTCAGCAGCAACCTGGGAAGTTGTTCTGCAGCATCCTAAACAGCCGACTGCAAGACTTCCTCAGAGAACATGATGTCCTGAGCAAGAGCCAGATAGGAGTCACACCCAAACATAGAACAACAGACCATATCTACACCCTTCACACCCTCATTAATAAAGACCACCAAAACAAGAGGAAAATCTTCTCCTGTTTTGTAGACTTCAAAAAAGCATTCGACTCAATTTGGCATGATGGACTGTTCTTAAAATTAATTGAGAAGGGTGTAGGGGGGAAGGTCTATGACATCATCAAAACCATGTACAGTCATATGAAATGTGCTGTTAAAATTAACAACATGGAAACAGATTTCTTCCCCCAGAGTAGAGGAGTAAAACAGGGCTGCAGTCTCAGTCCCACCCTCTTCAACATCTATATCGATGAATTGGCCAAATCACTAGAACTATCTGACATCCCTGGTCTCACTCTGTCTGACACACAGGTTAAATGCCTACTGTTTGCAGATGATCTCATATTGCTGGCTCCATCACATGAAGCACTACAACAGCAACTGGATCATCTGCAAACCTTCTGTCAGACCTGGGCCCTGACAGTTAATCTGGACAAAACCAAAATTATGATATTCCAGAAACGACCCAGGGGTCAGGGAGACCAAACCAGGTTTTTCCTGGGCTCTCATGAGGTGGAGCACACACACGACTACACGTACTTAGGACTACACATCACGTCCACGGGAAACTTTAATCTGGCTATTGATGATCTCAGAGAGAAGGGAAGAAGGGCTTTCTATGCTATAAAGAAATCTTCAAACATTAATATGCCCATTAGAATCTGGCTCAAAATATTCAAATCTATAATTGAACCAATTATTCTGTATGGTAGTGAGGTGTGGGGTCCTCTTGCAAATCAAGATTTTGAAAAATGGGACAAACACCCCATCGAAATCCTGCATACAGAGATTTGCAAGAGCATCCTGAGAGTGCACAGGAACACCCCAACAACGGGTGCCGAGCTGAGCTAGGCCAAGTCCCCCTTTTAATTAGAATTCAAAAAAGAGCCATCAAATTTTATAAACACCTTAAAACAAGTGACCCCAACTCCTACCACTACAAAGCTCTGCAATGCCAAGAGGAGAACATGGAGAAGAGCCCCCTCAGCCAGCTGGTCCTGAGGCTCAGCTCCTCTAACAACACAAGACCTCAGCACAGCCCTCACACAATCTGGACCCACCAAATTATAGAGAAACAAAAGAACATTACATTAACTATTGGACATCCACAAAAACGCAAAGCAAACTTCAGTGTTATTTGGCTCTGAACAGACAGTACACGGTGGCAGAATATCTGAGCACCGTGACTGATGAGAAACTGAGGAAGACTTTGACCATGTACAGACTCAGTGACCACAGCTTGGCCATAGAGACGGGCAGACACAGGCAGACCTGGCTGCCCAGAGAGGACAGGTTGTGTGAGCTCTGTCCACACAGACAAGTGGAGACAGAGACACACTTCCTGTTGCACTGCAGCAAGTATGAACACATCAGAGCCGACTTCCTCTCAAAAATAAAACATAAAGTCACTGACTTTGATTCTCTGCCTGATCAAACTAAAATGCAACACATCCTTGGAGAGAACAGAGTCAGCAGCTTAGCAGCAGCAACATATGTCAGGTTATGCCACAGCCTGAGGGACAACCATCACAACACCTGACACACCTGTCTATATTTACAGTCCTTGTAACTCACCATCTACATTTTTCTTTATTCATTTTTTTTTCTATATTATATATTGGTGTATTGTATTGTAGATTGGTGTATTTTGTATTATATAACATATATTTAATCTTTTTTTTATAGTTTTCTGACTTACTTTTATTATTGTACTTTATTTGTAAATTTTTAATGTCTTTGGCAATATTGTTAATCTACAGTCATGCCAATAAAGATTATTGAATTGAGAGAGAGAGAGAGAAGGTGCCCGGTGTATTATAGGGGGGTCCTCCGGCAGACTAGGCCTAAGTCAGCCTAACTAGGGGCTGGTACAGGACAAGCCTGAGCCAGCCCTAACTATAAGCTTTATCAAAGAGGAAAGTCTTAAGTCTAGTCTTAAATGTGGAGACGGTGTCTGCCTCCCGGACCGTAACAGGAAGATGATTCCACAGGAGAGGAGCCTGATAGCTGAAGGCTCTGGCTCCTGATCTACTTTTGGAGACTTTAGGGACCACGAGTAACCCTGCGTTCTCAGAGCGCAGTGTTCTGGTGGGATAATAAGGCACTATGAGCTCTCTAAGATATGACGGAGCTTGACCATTTAGAGCTTTATAAGTTAACAGTAGGATTTTAAATTCAATTCTGGATTTTACAGGGAGCCAATGCAGAGAAGCTAAAACAGGAGAGATATGATCTCGTTTCTTAGTTCCTGTTAGTACACGTGCTGCTGCATTCTGAATTAGCTGGAGAGTTTTTAAGGACTTACTAGAGCTACCTGATAATAGAGAGTTACAGTAATCCAGCCTTGAGGTAACAAAAGCGTGGACCAATTTTTCTGCATCTTTTCGGGTCAGGATAGGCCTAATTTTCACAATATTACGCAGATGAAAAAATGCAGTCCGTGAGGTTTGTTTTAAATGAGAATTAAAAGACAAATCTTGATCAAATATTACTCCGAGGTTTCTTACGGTAGTGCTAGAGGCCAGAGCAATGCCATCTAGAGAAACTATGTCATCAGATAAAGAGTCTCTGAGTTGTTTGGGGCCAAGAACAATAACTTCAGTTTTGTCTGAATTTAACAAATTTTCGTGATATTTGTTTTAATTTACGGGTTTGAGAGTTATACCAAGGAGCGAACTTTCTTTGCTTTTTTAACTTCTTTTTAAGAGGAGCTACAGAGTCAAGTGTTGCTCGCAGCGAGCCTACGGCGCTATCGACAAAATGATCAAAGTCGGTACAGGAAACCTCTGTTACTGAGGGACTTGGTATTGAATTTAATGACGGAGTAATCTTTTCCTTAAATTTTGTGACAGCACTATCTGATAAACATCTAGTATAGTAACTGTTGCTGAGTGGCGTGTAATCGAGTAAAAAGAAATCAAAAGTAATCAGATAATGATCCGATAGCGAGGGATTCTGTGGAAAGACTGTTAGGTTATCAATTTCAATTCCATACGTCAGAACTAGATCGAGGGTATGGTTAAAACAGTGAGTGGGTTCATGTACACCCTGACTGAAGCCAATGGAGTCTAATAATGAGATAAACGCAGTAGCCAGGGAGTCATTATCAACGTCGACATGAATTTTAAAATCGCCTACAATAATAACTTTATCTGATTTAAGAACTAAACTGGATAAAAACTCTGAGAATTCAGATAAAAATTCAGAATACGGGCCAGGAGCACGGTACACTATAACAAATAAAAGTGGCTGCGAGGTTTTCCAGGTCGGATGTAAAAGACTAAGAACGAGGCTTTCAAATGAATTATAATCTAGTTTAGGTTTAGAGCTGATTAACAGACTAGAGTTAAAAATGGCTGCAACTCCCCCTCCTCGGCCGCTGCCTCGAGGAATGTGGGTATTATTATGACAGGGAGGAGTGGACTCATTTAGACTGACATATTCATCTGGACACAGCCAGGTTTCAATGAGACTGAGTAAATCAATATGATTATCTGATATTAATTCATTTACTAACACTGTTTTAGACGATAGAGACCTGATATTTAACAGTCCGCATTTAATTCTCCTGTTTTGTCTTTCTGTCACAGAAGAGGTTTTAATTTTTATGAGGTTGTTATGCACAACTCCTCTTTGTTTAATTTTAGATTTAGATAATTTAGGTGGTCGGGGGACAGACACCGTTTGTATAAAACTATGAAAACTATGGCTGGGTAACTGAACCACAAGCTCAGAGAAGCATGTGAGACTACGACTCTGATTCCTGATCTCAACTCTGGGTTGATTTACTAATAAACATGGCTAGATTTCTGGAGATGAGAACGGCTCCAACTGATGCTGTGTTTTGCATCAAATGTGCACACGCACACACACACACATAAGGTTATTCTGTGTGTGTGTGTGTGTGTGTGTGTGTGTGAGAGAGAGAGAGAGTGAGAGAGAGAGAGAGTGCATAATGCTCTATAAAAAGGTGTTTCTGAGCTCATCCGTCTGTCCGTCCATCTGTCAGTGTGTGTGATATGATGTTATGTATGTTTGTCCTATGGATATATGCAGCACTGGTTTCCATTAGAACAGGTGACCTCACAGTCTGAGCTACCTATGGTCCGTGTGTGTGTGTGTGTGTGTGTGTGTGCATGTGTGTGTGTAGCATCCAGCAGGATTTTGGAGCTTTGCTTTGGAGCCTCAGTGGAATGTAGCTCCAGCTGTTCTTCGTCACAGGCTGCAGCAGCTGTTGTTCGCTCATTCAGCTTCAGCTTCGGTCTGTCACACTAAAGGTGATCCGTTAACTGTCAGACAGTAACAGAATGCTACACAGGTTGAACAACCAGTAGGACTTCAGTACAGTTCAAACGTACTTTAATTTTCTAATACTTGATCTCTTTACTCTATCCATCTACTCCACTATTTCAAAGAGATATTTTACTTCTAACTCCTCTAGTCACAGCTTCAGTTCCTACTTTTACTTCCTGCTTTTAACAACGTGTAGCTTTGATTAAATGTTTGTTCCTGTGTCACCTACAGGAAGGCAGTGAACGGGCAGTGTGGGACGACTTCTCTGAGGATGGTAATGCAGTTGTCAGTAAAGTCCATTTCTGACCAAAGATTCATGATGAGACGAGTTGAAACAAACATCTACTGTCAATGCTCTTTCTGTAATGTTGTAAAAAGCTGCTGGTTCACAGGAAGTGACCACGATTAGACGGCGTATCATCTCTAGTCAACGACTCTCTGTGCTTCTGATCTGTAACGTCGACAGGAAGTGACCGCCATGAGACGGCGTATCATCTCTAGTCAACGACTCTCTGTGCTTCTGATCTGTAACGCTGACAGGAAGTGACCGCCATGAGACGGCGTATCATCTCTAGTCAACGACTCTCTGTGCTTCTGATCTGTAACGCTGACAGGAAGTGACCGCCATGAGACGGCGTATCATCTCTAGTCAACGACTCTCTGTGCTTCTGATCTGTAACGTCGACAGGAAGTGACCGCCATGAGACGACGTATCATCTCGAGTCAACGACTCTCTGTGCTTCTGATCTGTAACGTCGACAGGAAGTGACCGCCATGAGACGGCGTATCATCTCTAGTCAACGACTCTCTGTGCTTCTGATCTGTAACGTTGACAGGAAGTGACCGCCATGAGACGGCGTATCATCTCGAGTCAACGACTCTCTGTGCTTCTGATCTGTAACGTTGACAGGAAGTGACCGCCATGAGACGGCGTATCATCTCTAGTCAACGACTCTCTGTGCTTCTGATCTGTAACGTTGACAGGAAGTGCTGCAGCAAGCCAACACGCCGTCTGTGGTCATTTTGACTTGACCATCTGACTTCACTACAAGCTGATTGGCTGTTGAAACAGGTGACGTGCTTAAAAACCAGCCACCGGCCATTGACCAGCTGAGCATCAGGTGACATCATCAGCCAGCTTGAGTCCAGCTCAGACTGGCCAGTTCACACCGCTGACACTTTTCTCTGACACGTTCTAAAATGGTTTCATCTTGTCACTGATCTTTGGTCTGAACTGGACTTTATAGCTGCAGAGCAAAGAGAAGCCTCAGGTCTGACAAATCCAATCATGAGTTCATGTATGGAACTGGTTTACAGTTTATAATAATGTTAAATATTCTCTCATAAAGTCATCAGTCAGACAGCAGCGTTCTGTGCACCTCTGCAGGGTCACATCAGCGGTAAATCAGAGCACATAGTAATGATCTATTTTCGCTTCAGCTCTAAATATTCACTGAATCAGTGATCAGTAAATGGTTCCTATAAAATCAGAGTCAGCAGTCCCACATCAGTCAGACACAGATGGGTCCTGTTCAGTCCAATGGAGCTGCTCACCTGGCTCTACACCAAATAAAGTTTCTGGTGTCCAGCTTTACCACCACCACTGAATATGCTCAAGAGTCTTTCTAATGCTGGCCCCACCCACAAGTTCCTGCTCACCTCATAAACCTTACATTGTGATGATGTCACAGATTTTAAATCTCTTTTCTCAGCTTGAGGAAAGTTTACCAAATATAAGGCCCAATCCCAATTCCCATCTTAACCCTCAATCTTAATTCTCAAGGTCAACCCTCAATCTCACTAGCCCTCAAAACCAAGTGTTAAGGGCTATCTTGTGACTTTAAAATGGAACACCCCTCAAAGGCAAATATGTCTTAAGACGGTTGCAGCAATATGCCAAAACTCCGTCCAGTCTGTCAGTTCAAAGAAGAAGAAATATATCTCATCAGTAGTCGTCGATAAAAAGACGTGATGAGGTTTTTTTTCCCAACACTTTATTTCAATACTTGTACAAAACAAGCAGTGACAGACATGAACAGAGCAAATATGCCAGGGTTAAGAGAAAAGAATAAGAAATAAAATAAACAAATAAATAAATAAAAAAAGTTCAGCAGCTCAAACAATTAAATTGTTTACATATTTTCAAAATTTTCTCTTATGAATATGGAATTTCGCTAAGATAATAGATAGATTAATGATACAGAATTGTTTTTGTTTTGAAATGCTGACATCATAAAATCCAAACAGCACATCTTTGTGCAGTAGTGAAAATAGAACATAAATGTTGCAACAAATATACTCGACAAAATCTTTCCAAAAGGTGACAGTATAGGGGCAGCTCCAAAACAAATGTACAGTTACCAAACTCGACAATGCCGTCTGCAGCTGTGCTGATTTCATATTGAAACAGAATGCTTGATCACTAGGGGAACAGTTGCCGTTGTGACTGAGAATTATGTTATGAATATGAACAGTTCACAAGTTACAAATTACTCTCTCCCATAGTTTTTTTGGAGCCTGCTTGCTTTTTGTAAACTTGTCTTCATTGGTGGCCCTGAAATGAATCAGGGCTTGTGTTTTGTCTTGTGGCCCTGAAATGGAACAGAGATAACAACATTTCTTTTATTTTTTAAGGCTACCTGTCAGATATTCGTTAAGTTATTAGTTTAGTTTCATGCAGTATTGCAAGCATTATCACAATGAATACTGTAGTCAACATCCAGCAGAACTGGTGAGGCTGTTTACACAGTCACACAAGTGTTACCTGGTGACTTTCATCCACGGTAACGTTTCACTCTTTGGGTTTTAAGTTGATATTCAACCAAATAACCTGTACCACAACAACCAACGTAACTTATTCAGCGGAAAGTCACCAGATAATACGATCACTAACGTGCAGCTGTAACATTACCAGCTGCAGACTCTGCAGCTACAGGAGATGACACTGTCCGGTCATCTTACAAAAATGTTGATGCAAACATTTCACGTATATTAAAACAACTTAACAACTACATTATCACTGAGAAAAATGACTTTTTGTGACTGAATGACAGCATATTCGGTTATCAGAGAACCAGGGTTACGTGCGGTGGGACAGGCAAGCCAAATATGTGTGTTACGCTACAAAGAGGTCTATAGTCCATAAAATGACGTTAAACTAAGATAATGCAATGGTTATCATAGTTTTAAAACAACTATTAACAAGGAAAATACTCACATTGATAACTCTGCTTCCTTGCGCTTGTCGCCGCCATCTTGCATTGACTGAATTGTCTGTACTCGGCTGGGTTCGGCTGAGCTCGGTGGATGATACGCAAAGGATTCTGGGATAGCACTTATTGCCAAGGGTGGTCCTGGAAAATCTTAAAAGTGAGGTCCATACAGCCCTTATTCTTGACCCTCAACTCAACACTCGGAGAATCGGGACAGCACTAACACTTCGAGGGAGCGTGGATTTCTGAGACTGAGGGTTAAGACTGAGGGTAAAAATAGGAATTGGGATTGGGCCTAAAACCTTCAAGGATCAAAACTTCAGAACCGAGTCATAAATGAGCTTGTCCTATCAACATTCTGACAGACGCCCCAAACATGGTGCACGCAGCCTATCGGTAAATGTTACAATTTACTGATGTTCCTTTACTTCTACGATGTTAAATCTGCCTCACTGTAAAGTATCCTCACAAATATCTGTCAGAGTATCCTGAAGGATGAGACCTCATTTTTTGGATACAGTTCTTAGGGATTACTTTGTAACTGTACTTTCTGTAGATATATTTTGTTTGTCATGCTCGTCCTGATATCTACAGTGTTACAGTTACATTACTCACCTCCACCTCCACCAAGTTCATTCACTACTAATGAATCAAATCCACAGGTTTACGGTTTCACACACACACACACACACACACACAGCAGTGTAATCACCATGTTGCTTTTGATTCAGACAGACTACAGATCAGCTAAAAAGGTCTCATGCAGGCTACAGCAACCAGACCACTGCATCCTGTAACTAAACTACACCCGGCTTCTGTTTCCGATGTTTATAGAAATGCAGTGTGACGAGACAGACGTGCAGAGAAGAACCCGCTGCTGTGAGTCAGCTGTGACTGCATCTCTGTGACACTTGAGTTCATTCACTGATAAACCAGAGAGCCCCCCAGTAACTCTGAGCTCCTCTCCGTCCACAGATACATGTGCAGCTCACGGCTCAGGAACACAGAGGAAACACTGCAGACTGGTCTGATACACACCTTTTGTACTTTCACTTTAACATGAGCACACATTAGTGTGTGTGTGTGGGTACTGTGTATGCTGAGGAGTGTGTGAGTGACAGCGCAGGGATTTAGCTGAGCAGCTCAGGGTTTCCTGTTGTCTGTTGTTTAACTAAAATAAGTTTATGGCCCCATTGTTCTGTGTGTGTGTGTGTGTGTGTGTGTGTGTGTGTGTGTGTGTGTGTGTGTGTGTGTGTGTGTGTGTGTGTGTGTGTGTGGTTGTATGACAGGTGTGTGTGTGTGTGTGTGTGTGTGAGTGTGTGAGTGAGTGTGTGAGTGAGTGTGTGAGTGTGTGTGGTTGTATGACAGGTGTGTGAGTGTGTGGTCTGGCTCATATGTAGAAGGTTTATACTGTATTATACTGGTATTAACACTGTGCACAGGCAGTGTGTGTGTGTGTGTGTGTGTGTGTGTGTGTATTATTTATATTTTACACACTGATGTAGATGAAGCTGCTGTTCAGGGTGTTTAATTCATACCAAGTGATGGAGTTTGTTTAAACTTCTAATCCAGGGCGGCCATTTTGATTCAGAACAGATCCACACAGTGTGTCAGAGTGCTTCATGGTCTGAGACAGGATTATATTTTTCTACAAAAACAAGATTAGAAGTCAGATTAAAGTGTTCACATGACACATCTGTCAAGACTCTGTGTCTGAGATGATGCTAACTAACCAGCACCCACATCTGACGGATGATGGAGACGATCTGGTGGAGTTTCACTGGCTCTGGGCTGTTCCTCACTACAGGCTGGAATTCTACATTTTAAAAGCAGATCAAGAGACAGACCCGTCTGTCCTCTGAGAGGGCGTTAAATCTGCCCAGAGTCTCCAGTCTTCAGTCTTCAGGCTTCAGTCTTCAGTCTCCAGTCTCCAGTCTTCAATCTCCAGTCTTCAATCTCCAGTCTTCAGTCTTCAGTCTCCAGTCTTCAATCTCCAGTCTTCAGTCTTCAGGCTTCAGTCTTCAGTCTCCTGTCTTAAGTCTCCAGTCTCCTGTCTTAAGTCTCCAGTCTCCCGTCTTCTGTCTCCAGTCTTCAATCTCCAGTCTTCAGTCTTCAGGCTTCAGTCTTCAGGCTTCAGTCTCCTGTCTTAAGTCTCCAGTCTCCTGTCTTAAGTCTCCAGTCTCCCGTCTTCTGTCTCCAGTCTTCAGGCTTCAGTCTCCAGGCTTCAGTCTTCAGTCTCCAGTCTCCAGTCTTCAATCTCCAGTCTTCAGTCTTCAGGCTTCAGTCTTCAGTCTCCAGTCTCCAGTCTTCAATCTCCAGTCTTCAATCTCCAGTCTTCAGTCTTCAGTCTCCAGTCTTCAATCTCCAGTCTTCAGTCTTCAGGCTTCAGTCTTCAGGCTTCAGTCTTCAGGCTTCAGGCTTCAGTCTTCAGTCTCCAGTCTCCAGTCTCCTGTCTTCAGTCTCCAGTCTTAAGTCTCCAGTCTCCAGTCTCCAGTCTTAAGTCGGGGGCACAGAGAGTTTGCAGTGTTCACTGGGTCACAGCTGAAGGTAACATGTTTGGGTGTCTGCAGATATAAACTGAATTTTCACAGAATGCAGAGAGTGCGTGTGTGTGTGTGTGTGTGTGTGCGTGTGTGTGTGTGTGTGTGTGTGTGTGTGTGTGTGTGTGTGCGTGTGTGTGTGTGCGCGTGTGTGTGGTATTATTAGCGGTGTACGCGCGTGTGCGTGTGTGTGGTATTATTAGCGGTGTACGCGCGCGCGTGTGTGTGTGTGTGTGGTATTATTAGCGGTGTACGCGTGTGTGTGTGTGTGTGGTATTATTAGCGGTGTGTGAGTCAGTATTTAGGCTTCAAACAAAGTTACCCCGGATTAGAGAGAATCAACTGGACAGACAACTGGAGAAGGATGGAGGGAGGAGAGATGATGGAGGGATGACAGAGAGATGGAGGTATATAACAGAGAGATGAGAAGTCATTCAATCGGCACAGATCTGGTTCCTTTCCCGGAGAAAATCTAACCTCTCTGGGAAGCCAACAATCCATCCTCCAATGGTTTTTTCTCGTCCTCTGTCAGATGGAGGGATGAAGGGATGAAGAGGAGAAAGACAGCTGGTGGGGATAGGAGGATGGATGGAGGGCTTACAGAGAAATGTGTAGCGGCATCAGCAGTAAACCTTTATTTATAAAACAGGTCCAGGCACACAGAGGGTCACACAGCTCAGCCAACACCGAAGGAGACGTTTACACTAACCCTTTCACTAAAAACTAATACGTCCATATCACACAGCAGCAACACCACAACAACGTTCACACCAAACACAGTTATTAATCCATCAATAACAACTAACCGACAGTCCGTGGACACAGACAGCAGCAGGTTTCACTGCCGTGACTCTGAGCTGACGTGATTTCATCCTGAGACGTTTTTTAACTCTTTAAACATATAAAACATGAAATTCACTGATCAGTCCATCCATGGAAAAATAACAGAACACCAAACCTTCACTGGTTCCAGTTTCTCACGTGTGACCGTTTACTGGTTTTCTTACAGCTGAGTTAGGCTGTTTGATTCTGACATCACTGGGCAAACATCCCATAATAATCTTTAATAACACTGTGATTCACTGACAGAGAACTGGACTCCTGCTCCTCCTCTTGTTGTGAGGTGATTTTGTCCGATCACAGGTCATTTCAGAGAGAGGACGTCCCCTGTTGGCTGTTGTACAGACACAGATGCATTTACACTGCAGAGCAACACAAACAGGAAGTCGCACTGATCAAACGCAGTCTGACAGGAAGCTCAATAAAACACGAGTCAGTAACAGTGAAGAGTTTCAGAGATGGACAGAAAATGTTGCTAATGTTTAGCGTTCTGCTAACAGTAGCTAAAGACTCACAGCTGCAGCTTCATGTTTATGTAGCTAACGTTAGCTAAAGCCTCGAATCACAGTGTGTCCTCCGCCTCACTCCCCGCCACTCCAGACCACCTCACCAGGAGGAGAGTGGGCAACAGATCCAGGGACTGATGCTTGGAGCATTACAGGTGTCTTAACATTGCTGCAGGATTTACAGCCCATCGGGGAGTCCTGCAGTAACATGAGGCCTCTGTGAGTCTCTGTGAGGATTCAGGGACGAGACAATCAGCAGCATTAGACCACTCTGAGACCTGGACTTGACCTCTGACCGCAGACAGCAACAGCTGATCTGAGGAGCAACAACCAGGACAGGGACTTTGCTGAGGGACATTCTGGACATCGTATCCAGACTGAAACAGAATCTGCAGGGTTTTATTTTTCA
Source organism: Epinephelus fuscoguttatus (assembly GCF_011397635.1). Lineage (NCBI taxonomy): Eukaryota > Metazoa > Chordata > Actinopteri > Perciformes > Serranidae > Epinephelus > Epinephelus fuscoguttatus. The sequence goes on along the minus strand of NC_064758.1, from coordinate 46,889,253 downwards.
GTTTTCAGCAGTGATCCAGAATCAAAATCTGCTCAATGGTTTTTGCCTGATATATCATATTTGATAAATTTACAAAAACATTTTCTTTCCAAATCAGAAATCTGTTTCTCCAGGTGGGCGTGGTCATGTCCATCAGAGGGAGGGCGGACGTGGAAATATGTCAAAATGTTGGACCTGCACAAATCAGCTCTAGTAACATAACGTTAGCCGGCTGGCTGGTTAGTACAGCTGCACCATTATGGGCAAAAACATGATCATGATCACATTGATCGATAGTGAGATCATGATTATTGATTGTTTATATTTTTATTTCACTTTCACATTTCAATTAACAGAACGCTGCGTTCACTTCCTGCAAATCTGTGCATCAAATAAGACTTGACTTTACGTGCTGACGTATTGCGGTAAGCGAGTTGTGTCATTTCCGGTGTTTCTGTGACAGCGTCTCTGTACTGCTCTGGTGAATTCCACTTGCCTGCTTTCTCACCTCAGTTGCTTTAACGTCTACTTCAAGTCATAACCCACACTGGTTCTGTTTAAGCACCTATAGCTCTCCTCCTTTCTATGACTTTCTCGCTAATCTCTTAGCTGTTGTTTGCACGCTCTTAGCCTTGGTAGCTACATTAGCTTAGCCATGGCTTCTCCTTCTCCTGCCCTCTGTTGCCCGGTGTGTCAAATGTTCAGTTATGCCTCTGCCTCCTTTAGCGACAGTGGTAATTGTAACAAGTGTAGCTTATTTGCTGTGTTGGAGGCGAGGCTTAGTGAATTAGAAGCGGCTCCGCACCATGGAAAACCATTCAGCAGCTGCGGTAGTTAGCCAGCCCCTGTAGCCGGTGCGGAGCCACATAGCCTAGCCTTAGCCTCTGCTAACTGTCCTCCGGTAACTCCCGTTCAGCCGGGAGGTTGGGTTACGGTTCGCCAGAAGCACAGCTCCAAGCCGAAGCCCACGGCTCACCACCAGCCTGTTCACGTTTCCAACCGCTTTTCCCCACTCAGCGACACACCCGCTGAGGATAAAACTCTGGTTATTGGCAGCTCTATTCTGAGAAACGTGAAGTTAGCAACACCAGCGGCCATAGTCAAATGTATTCCTGGGGCCAGAGCGGGCGACATTGAATCTAATTTAAAACTGCTGGCTAAAGCTAAACGTAGATTCAGTAAGATTGTTATTCACGTCGGCGTCAATGACACCCGGTTACGCCAATCGGAGGTCACTAAAATTAATATTGCTTCGTGTGTGAATATGCAAAACGATGTCGGACTCGTAGTTTTCTCTGGACCCCTCCCAAATCCTGACCAGTGATGACATGTTTAGCCGCATGTCATCATTTAACCGCTGGCTGTCCAGGTGGTGTCCAGCAAACGATGTGGGTTTTGTTAATAATTGGCAAACTTTCTGGGGAAAACCTGGTCTTATTAGGAGAGACGGCATTCATCCCACTTTGGATGGAGCTGCTCTCATTTCTAGGAACCTGGCAAACTTTATTAGTAATTTAAATCCCTGACAACCCAGAGTTGAGATCAGGACTCAGAGTCGCAGTCCTAAACGCCTCTCTGAGCTTCTAGTTCAGTTACCCAGCCATAGTTTTCATAGTTTTATACAAACGGTGTCTGTCCCCCGACCGCCTAAATTATCTAAATCTAAAATTAAACAAAGAGGAGTTGTGCATAACAACCTCATAAAAATTAAAACCTCTTCTGTGACAGAAAGACAAAACAGGAGAATTAAATGCGGACTGTTAAATATCAGGTCTCTATCGTCTAAAGCAGTGTTAGTAAACGAATTAACATCAGATAATCATATTGATTTACTCAGTCTCACTGAAACCTGGCTGTGTCCAGATGAATATGTTAGTCTAAATGAGTCCACTCCTCCCAGTCATAATAATACCCACATTCCTCGAGGCAGCAGCCGAGGAGGGGGAGTTGCAGCCATTTTTAACTCTAGTCTGTTAATCAGTCCTAAACCTAAACTAGATTATAATTCATTTGAAAGCCTCGTTCTTAGTCTTTTACATCCGACCTGGAAAACCTCGCAGCCACTTTTATTTGTTATAGTGTACCGTGCTCCTGGCCCGTATTCTGAATTTTTATCTGAATTCTCAGAGTTTTTATCCAGTTTAGTTCTTAAAACAGATAAAGTTATTATTGTAGGCGATTTTAACATTCATGTCGACGTTGATAATGACTCCCTGGCTACCGCGTTTATCTCATTATTAGACTCCATTGGCTTCAGTCAGGGTGTACATGAACCTACTCATTGTTTTAACCATACCCTTGATCTAGTTCTGACGTATGGAATTGAAATTGATAACCTAAAAGTCTTTCCACAGAATCCTCGCTATCGGATCATTATCTGATTACTTTTGATTTCTTTTACTCGATTACACGCCACTCAGCAACAGTTACTATACTAGATGTTTATCAGATAGTGCTGTCGCAAAACTTAAGGAAAAGATTACTTCACGTTAAATTCAATACCAATACCTTCAGTAACAGAGGTTTCCGTGCCGACTTTAACCTCTCCCGAATTGATCATTTTGTTGATAGCACCGTAGGCTCGCTACGAACAACGCCGACTCTGTAGCTCCTCTTAAAAAGAAGTTAACGAAGCAAAGAAAGTTCGCTCCTTGGTATAACTCTCAAACCCGTAAGTTAAAACAAATATCGCAAAAATTTGAAAGGAATTGGCGATTAACCAAACTGGAAGAATCTCGTTTAATCTGGACAGACAGTCTCAAAACTTATAAGAGGGGCCTCCGCAATGCCAGAGCAAACTATTACTCAGCTCTAATAGAAGACAATAAGAACAACCCCAGGTTTCTGACTCTGAGAGTCAGAGCTCTATTGAGCCTTGTATTCCCTTAGCCCTTAGCAGTAATGATTTTATGAGCTTTTTTAATGACAAAATTCTAACTATTAGAGGCAAAATTCATGACCTCCTGCCCTCAGATAGTACCTATCTAACCTCAAACACAGCTGTAAAATCTAATATATATTTAGATTGCTTCTCCCCAATTTCTCTTCAAGAATTGACTGCAGTGATTTCTTCATCCAAATCATCAACGTGTCTCTTAGACCCCATCCCAACTAGGCTACTTAAGGAGGTCTTACCTATAGTTAACACTCATATATTAGATATGATCAATATATCCTTATTAACAGGCTATGTACCACAGTCTTTTAAGGTAGCTGTAATTAAACCTCTACTAAAAAAGCCCACCCTGGATCCAGAGGTGTTAGCCAACTATAGACCAATATCTAATCTTCTCTTTATGTCAAAGATCCTTGAGAAAGTAGTCGCAGACCAGCTGTGTGATTTTCTCCAGGATAATAATCTATTTGAGGAATTTCAGTCAGGATTTAGAGTGCATCATAGCACTGAGACAGCTCTAGTTAAAATTACAAATGACCTTCTGATTGCTTCAGACAAAGGACTTCTCTGTACTTGTTTTATTAGATCTTAGTGCGGCGTTTGACACAATTGACCATCAAATTCTGCTGCAGAGACTGGATCACTTAATTGGCTTAAAAGGTTCAGCACTAAGCTGGTTTAAATCTTATTTATCTGATCGTTTTCAATTTGTTGACGTTCGCAATGAACCATCCCTACGTACTAAAGTTTGTTTTGGAGTTCCGCAAGGTTCTGTGCTCGGACCAATCCTGTTTACTCTATATATGCTTCCTTTAGGTAACATCATTAAAAATCACTGTGTAAATTTCCATTGTTATGCGGATGATACTCAGTTGTATTTATCAATGAAGCCAGAAGAAAGCAATCAATTAACTAAACTCCATAATTGCCTTAAAGACATAAAAACTTGGATGAGCACCAATTTCCTGATGTTAAATTCAGACAAAACTGAAGTTATTGTTCTTGGCCCCAAACAACTCAGAGACTCTTTATCTGATGACATAGTTTCTCTAGATGGCATTGCTCTGGCCTCTAGCACTACCGTAAGAAACCTTGGAGTAATATTTGATCAAGATTTGTCTTTTAATTCTCATTTAAAGCAAACCTCACGGACTGCATTTTTTCATCTGCGTAATATTGCGAAAATTAGGCCTATCCTGACCCGAAAAGATGCAGAAAAATTGGTCCACGCTTTTGTTACCTCAAGGCTGGATTACTGTAACTCTCTATTATCAGGTAGCTCTAGTAAGTCCTTAAAAACTCTCCAGCTAATTCAGAATGCAGCAGCACGTGTACTAACAGGAACTAAGAAACGCGATCATATCTCTCCTGTTTTAGCTTCTCTGCACTGGCTCCCTGTAAAATCCAGAATTGAATTTAAAATCCTACTGTTAACTTATAAAGCTCTAAATGGTCAAGCTCCATCATATCTTAGAGAGCTCATAGTGCCATATTATCCCACCAGAACACTGCGCTCTGAGAACGCAGGGTTACTCGTGGTCCCTAAAGTCTCCAAAAGTAGATCAGGAGCCAGAGCCTTTAGCTATCAGGCTCCTCTCCTGTGGAATCATCTTCCTGTTACGGTCCGGGAGGCAGACACCGTCTCCACATTTAAGACTAGACTTAAGACTTTCCTCTTTGATAAAGCTTATAGTTAGGGCTGGCTCAGGCTTGTCCTGTACCAGCCCCTAGTTAGGCTGACTTAGGCCTAGTCTGCCGGAGGACCCCTCTATAATACACCGGGCCCCTTCTCTCCTTCTCTCTCTCTCTCTCGTATTCTATTACTGCATCTTGCTAACTCGGCCATTCTGGATGTCACTAACTCGGCTTCTTCTCCGGAGCCTTTGTGCTCCACTGTCTCTCAGATTAACTCATATCACAGCGGTGCCTGGACAGCGTGACGTGTGTGTGGTTGTGCTGCTGCCGTGGTCCTGCCAGATGCCTCCTGCTGCTGCTGCCATCATTAGTCATTAGTCATACTTCTTCTGTTATTATACACATATGACTATTGTCACACATGTATACTGCCAGGTATTAATACATACTTTCAACATATTGTACCGCAGTAACCAGAACTATAACTATAATATTATTACTTCCATTAATGTTGTTGTAAGATACTGTCATTACCTGCATATCTCTCTCTCGCTCTCTCTCTCTCTCTCTCTCTCTCTCTCTCTCTCTCCCTGTGTCATATGGATTACTGTTAATTTATCATGTTGATCTGTTCTGTACGACATCTATTGCACGTCTGTCCGTCCTGGAAGAGGGATCCCTCCTCAGTTGCTCTTCCTGAGGTTTCTACCGTTTTTTTCCCCCCGTTAAAGGGGTTTTTTTGGGGAGTTTTTCCTTATCCGCTGTGAGGGTCTTAAGGACAGAGGGATGTCGTATGCTGTAAAGCCCTGTGAGGCAAATTGTGATTTGTGATATTGGGCTTTATAAATAAAATTGATTGATTGATTGAAATAATACTGAATAAAGTAATAATAACAATGGTCGCAGTGCAGTGATGATGATGATGATGATGATGATGGTGCTGTTATCTTTATCTGAGCTGAAGCTGGCTACAGACGGGGATTCATTCATGTGTTCATCATGCTGCAGATTGAGGTGTCTTTTCAGGTGCATGTGATTTGTTCTCTTCTAAACACCACATGATGACAGTCGACGAACGAATGATTGTCATTTTGCTGTGCACTGTGTGATGCTGCTTAAAGTGCACCTTTCTGACATAAAGTGACTCAGCACTACCGGGGGACGCAACTCTGTGCAGAGTGCATTCTGAGTAAGGTGAGTGAGATCAAGATAAAATGACAACCTGTAAGAACGTGGTCTGCGGGGAGCGAGGAAGATATCCACTCTTTAAAGAGAGAATTATCGGCTGATGGAGGGTAAAGAAAATAAACCCAGTCCAATAAAGTACAGCTGTTTACTCAGCCCGTACAATACACGTGTCTATGTGTCACTGTGGGTCTCACAGGTTGAGCAGAGACTGGATGAATGTGGTCCTGCACCGAGTCAGGTGCCTGCAAGTTACCTGTCAGGTACCTGACTCGGTGCAGGACTCTGTGAGAAAAAAGAGAAGTGAGAAGCGCCTGGAGTTAGTCAGAGAGTTTTCTTTTTGTTGAGCTCTGGTTCAGCAGGTTACAGTGCCAGCTGAGTGTCAGACAGTGGATCCTCTCACCTGAGCGTCACGTACCTACATCTCGTCATTTTACAATCTGTGGACAGAGTGATTACAGACGCTTCAATACAAACTAAGGCCTGACTTTAGATGAATGAATTCTGTGCTTTTTAAGACTTCTGAAGGATCTGCAGAAACCCTGTATGTGATGGCACAAATCCCCACAAATACAACATGCTAACATTATTAGCACAAGCCTATGGCATTTTACATGGTATAAATTAGCCTAGCAGCTAGCAGAGATTTCCTCTGCTCATAATTTGGGAACTACCCATTGGTCCGACAGCCCATTGTTCCGACCATATTAAACCCATTGTTCCAAAGTCCGTTCCGAAATCATCATGATGCCCTGTGGTTAAGGTCTGGTTAGGTTTAGGCACAAAAACCACTTGGTTAGTGTCAGGAAAAGATCATGGTGTGGGTTAAAATGAAAAACAAAGTGACAAACACATAAGCTGTGAGCCTGCTCCGCCTCAAGCCTTTCCCAGCTGACCCAGAGCCGGTCGCGGCGCACCATCAAGGCAGAAACACGTCCGCCAGGAGCCACGGACCGTCAAACTAATGGAATGTCGGACCAATGACAAGGACCCCCATATTTCAGCCAGGATAAATCACACACAGTGTGTGGAGGCTTTATTGTCTTCACTATTTATTGTTTATCTGTGAAATGAAAGTAAATCAAAGCTTTGTTTCCACTGAGGGAAATGGTTTCAGCTTACAGAGACAGACAGGAGGTCTGCGTCACTGTGACACTGTGGAGTTACATCGCAGAGTTATAAATCCTGCTTAATCCAGAGACAGTCATAAATGTCCACTACATGTGTGTCACATGAGAAGGAACTGAGTAGCTGAGGGGGGCGGGGCTTATCACAGGGTCACTCAGCTATAAAAAGATTGAAGTTGTAATAAAGTGATGTTATTGTTTAGATGGAGACACAGAGACACGGAGAGGACAAATGTCCATACATAGACTGATGGACAAGTCCATGTCAGAGACACACAGAGACACAGAGACATACAGAGACACACAGAGACACACAGAGACACAGAGACACACAGAGACACACAGAGACACAGAGACATACAGAGATACAGAGAGACACAGAGACACAGAGACACACAGAGACACACAGACACACAGAGACACACAGAGACACACAGACACACAGAGACACAGAGACACACAAAGACACACAGAGACACAGAGACACACAGACACACAGAGACACACAGACACACAGAGACACACAGACACACAGAGACACAGACACACAGAGACACAGAGACACACAGAGACACAGAGACACACAGACACAGAGACACACAGACACACAGAGACACACAGAGACACACAGACACACAGAGACACAGACACACAGAGACACAGAGACACACAAAGACACACAGACACACAGAGACACACAGAGAGACACAGAGACACACAGAGAGACACAGAGAGACACGGAGACACAGAGACACAGAGACACACAGAGACACAGAGACACACAGACACACAGAGACACACAGAGAGACACAGAGACACACAGAGAGACACAGAGAGACACGGAGACACAGAGACACAGAGACACACAGACACACACAGACACACACAGAGACACAGACACACACAGACACACAGAGAGACACAGACACACAGAGAGACACAGAGAGACACGGAGACACAGAGACACACAGACACACACAGAGACACAGACACACAGAGAGACACAGAGAGACACGGAGAGACACAGAGAGACACAGAGAGACACGGAGACACAGAGACACAGAGACACACAGAGACACACAGACACACAGAGAGACACAGAGAGACACGGAGACACAGAGACACAGAGACACACAGACAAACACAGACACACAGAGAGACACAGACACACAGAGAGACACAGAGACACAGAGACACAGAGAGACACAGAGAGACACAGAGACACAGAGAGACACAGAGACACACAGAGACACAGAGAGACACAGAGAGACACAGAGACACAGAGACACAGAGAGACACAGAGACACACAGAGACACAGAGACACACAGAGACACACAGAGAGACACAGAGAGACACAGAGAGACACACAGAGACACAGAGAGACACAGAGAGACACAGAGACACAGAGACACAGAGAGACACAGAGACACACAGAGACACAGAGAGACACAGAGACACACAGAGACACAGAGACACACAGAGACACACAGAGAGACACAGAGAGACACGGAGACACAGAGACACACAGAGAGACACACGGAGACACACGGAGACACAGAGAGACACAGAGACACACAGAGACACACAGAGACACAGAGAGACACACGGAGACACAGAGAGACACAGAGAGACACAGAGAGACACGGAGACACAGAGACACACAGAGACACAGAGACACAGAGACACAGAGAGACACGGAGACACAGAGACACACAGAGAGACACAGAGACACAGAGACACACACAGAGACACAGAGAGACACAGAGACACACAGACACACAGAGAGACACAGAGACACAAAGAGACACAGAGAGAGACAGAGACACAGAGACATACAGACACACAGAGAGACACAGAGACAGACTGGACAGAGCAGTGAGACATGTGCAGTCAGTTTCCATGTATAGCCTCAGATTGAGGAGGGGACAGACAGAGACACAGAGGATGAGGACGGAGCCGACCCGGCTTTACTTCTGTCCGTCTCACCACAGCAGGCCTTTTATGATCCTTCAGCAGGACCGGTCCAACCAATCAGCTGCAGTGCAGCAGGTCACGTGATGCAGGCAGCTTCACAGGGAGGTGATAAAGAGAGGTGATGCTTTGTGGGACGACTTATTTTGTCCTCCTGCACGTCCTCTCAGACTACGCTCCTACGCCACCTGAACTACACCCAGCAGCAGCAGCAGTGTCTCACACTGACCCGGCACGGTGAGTACTCCACCTGCTCTCAGGACATCGTCTCTGTCTTCACTCATCACTGTCTGTCTTAGAGACATGGCACTGGATCATCAGTCTCATGATGAGTCAGGACGAAGTGTGACCTCCTGAATTTATCCAACAGGTTTTACAGAGTTCAGACTGAGTCAGAGGGGACAGGTCTGTCCTGGACCCCCCTGACCTGAGGGTGTCCACGGAGACACAGATTATCAGCCTGTCTTTTAGCTTCTGGATTAATGACTAATTAGGAAGGGATAATCACCTTCCTTTGCTCCAGCGCCATGGTGGCAGAACGACAGGAGGTTAGGGCCGTTATTAAACAAATATTAATATATAATAATCATCTCAGACCTGTGTCTGCACTCTCTTTAATAAACAAACCTTTTTCACATTCAAAGTCCAAAACAAGTTCCCACAGTGAGTCACTTTACTTTAAAACAGTCGAGGGGCCACCTGGCGCCCTGCGGAGGGCCAAGTTGGGTCTCACTGCACTGACGTGTCACCGTCTGCTGAGGCGGATCCTGCTCTCCTGTCTCATCTTGTGCTCGCCTTTTTGTCAATACTAGATTCAACAATCCGATATTATCAAAACAAAATGAAATCATCGATAGAAATCTTCGTCTTTAAGACGCGCCTCAATTTTGAAAATCTCACAGCATGTTGTGTTTCTGTCACACACTCCTTCTTCCTGAACTGACGGCAAACGACGATGAACCAGGATATTTACTGATGTCGTCTCGCATCGATCGCAGACCTCTGACTGTCTCTGTGACATCAGCAAGCATCATGTCGTTACCCAGAGAACAGATTTAATATCACATCCTGATAATCTCCTGATTCAACCTCCTCATTGAGACCTCACAGGATTATTCTCCAACACACACTTGTCTTCCATCAGACATGAACTGAAGCACAGGTCAGCAGCAGGTTTTATCTCTAAAACACTTCAGAGTCTGAACGTCTCTGTCCAACATCATCAACGTCCTCCAGGAGACAGACTGGACATGAGTCATGTCTCATCTGCTCCCTGTGTCTCCTCAGTGTCCCACTGGTCAGGACAGAGGAGGGAAAAAATCAATACAGTGAAGCATCGCATCACATCAACAGAACCTGGACCTCTCTGATTGGCTGTGTCTCACCTGAGGCTCTCTACGATAAAACGCCTCTATTTCCAGTGCTGATGCGTCCTGACTGTGTGTGTTTGGTCCTGATCGTGTGTGTTTGGTCCCGACTGTGTGTGTTTGGTCCTGATCGTGTGTGTTTGGTCCCGACTGTGTGTGTTTGGTCCTGATCGTGTGTGTTTGGTCCCGACTGTGTGTGTTTGGTCCCGACTGTGTGTGTTTGGTCCTGATCGTGTGTGTTTGGTCCCGACTGTGTGTGTTTGGTCCCGACTGTGTGTGTTTGGTCCCGACTGTGTGTGTTTGGTCCTGATCGTGTGTGTTTGGTCCCGACTGTGTGTGTTTGGTCCCGACTGTGTGTGTTTGGTCCCAACTGTGTGTGTTTGGTCCTGATCGTGTGTGTTTGGTCCCGACTGTGTGTGTTTGGTCCCGACTGTGTGTGTTTGGTCCCGACTGTGTGTGTTTGGTCCCGACTGTGTGTGTTTGGTCCCGACCGTGTGTGTTTGGTCCCGATCGTGTGTGTTTGGTCCTGATCGTGTGTGTTTGGTCCTGATCGTGTGTGTTTGGTCCCGACTGTGTGTGTTTGGTCCCGACTGTGTGTGTTTGGTCCCGACCGTGTGTGTTTGGTCCCGACTGTGTGTGTTTGGTCCTGATCGTGTGTGTTTGGTCCCGACTGTGTGTGTTTGGTCCTGATCGTGTGTGTTTGGTCCCGACTGTGTGTGTTTGGTCCTGATCGTGTGTATTTGGTCCTGATCGTGTGTGTTTGGTCCCGACTGTGTGTGTTTGGTCCTGATCGTGTGTATTTGGTCCTGATCGTGTGTGTTTGGTCCTGATCGTGTGTGTTTGGTCCCGACTGTGTGTGTTTGGTCCTGATCGTGTGTGTTTGGTCCCGACCGTGTGTGTTTGGTCCTGATCGTGTGTATTTGGTCCTGATCGTGTGTGTTTGGTCCTGATCGTGTGTGTTTGGTCCCGACTGTGTGTGTTTGGTCCTGATCGTGTGTGTTTGGTCCCGACTGTGTGTGTTTGGTCCCGACTGTGTGTGTTTGGTCCTGATCGTGTGTGTTTGGTCCCGACTGTGTGTGTTTGGTCCTGATCGTGTGTGTTTGGTCCCGACTGTGTGTGTTTGGTCCTGATCGTGTGTTTGAGGGTGTGACAGTGAAAATAATCCGGGGAGCGGTCCGAGCATTGTGAGTGGATCCTCCTGAGCTGATGTGGCAGCTGTGAGCTCCGTCTCAAATCCTGACTAATGCTTCGACTCAGGCCAAATGTGCTGTGAGGATGGTCGCCATGCCTGTTTGTTGACATCATGGTTTAGTTCAGGTCTGACTCTGGGCTCCACTCAGCGCTGGCTGCAGGAGAGGACATGATGCCACATTATATTCATGTCTGCTGATGTGTTTAATATTTGCCTTCATGTTCATGTTGAGTGTCTGCTGACAGATACTGTTGTCAGTGAAACACACACACCGTCCTGCTGACACTAACACTCAGTACAGCACCATGTGTGGATTAATCCGCTGCTGAAAATAGTCCCTGACAGAGGCCCTGTATCCTCCTGTTGGTCTGATGGTGTAACTGGATGTTATACCTGAGTGATGTTATCAGCCTCACAGATCTGGGTCAGAACAAACTTGCTGCACCTCCTGGTGAGGACGGGAGTCACCTAATGACCTGATATCATCAGGACACAGTGTCACTGGGATTTATCACATTTTGTTGTATTGTGGTAACATATACTGTGATTTATCACGTGTTGTGTCTCAGATGTCTCGGTTCCTAGATATGGCAGAGTTTGGAGAAGCTGCTCGCTACCTCCGTCTCACCAACCTGGAGCAGCTGGCTGCCAAGGCCCTGGCTTTTGATGGTACGTATTTATACCGCCTTTTGGGCTGTCGACCAGACGTTGGTCGACCACAAAGGTCATTAGTCGGCAAGATTTTGTTGGGTCCCTTAATCACAGAAATAAACAACAACAACAAAAACCATGAAACTCTATCAGGAGCTGTGCCCTGTCAGAAAAAACCCAAACCTATATGACTGGACCATGTATGACTTTACTTTGAAAGGACAGACACAGGAAGTGTCCACGCTCAGCAGTCAGACAGGAGTCAGGTTAATTTCCAGGGCTGGTACCTGCGGTTATTCCACAGGCTAGTTAATAACATGTCGGGCAGGAAATCCAAAGTGTGGGATCATTTTGAGAAGGTGAAGGACGCAGGTCTGACCTCTACCGTACACAGGGTAAAAACTGTGTGATGTCATTCTCCCAGGTACGAAGCGTGTGTGGTTGCCTGATGATGTGGAAGCATACATTGAGGTCGAGGTTAAAGAGCTGAACGGAGACAAAACCACGGTGGAAACCAAAGACGGACGGGTAAGTATCTCAATAACAGGCTATTTGATTTAATGTGAATCGTTCATGATTCAGTCGTCACACTCAGAGGTCACTCAAGGTCAGTACTGCTGTCTGCTGTAATACAGACATGACATTTATATCAGTCCTGGAGTTCAGGAGCCGTTTCATTTCTCTGCTGTCTCTCTGAGCGTCTTCTGGTCTGTCTGTAACCTCGTGATGTGTGTGTGTGTGTGTGTGTCTATGTATGTGTGTGTGTGTGTGTGTGTGTGTGTGTGTATGTATGTGTGTGTGTGTGTGTGTGTGTGTGTGTGTGTTTCAGTTCCTGGTGGTTAAAGAAAACGACCTCCAGCCGATGAACCCTCCAAAGTTTGACATGATCGAGGACATGGCCATGTTGACCCACCTGAACGAGGCGTCCGTCCTCTTCAACATGAAACGGAGGTTCAGCATGTGGATGATCTATGTTAGTGTGTTAGTGGGCGTTAGTGGCTTCATGAATCGTTACACACCTGGAAGAAAACAAACAAATGATCTGATTTTTTTTTCTGTCTGTCTGTCCTCTGCTCTCTTCTGTCTGTCTGTGCATCTGTCTGTCCTCTCGTTTCTTCTACCCGTCTGTCTGTCTGTCTGTCTGTCTGTCTGTCATCTCCTGTCTCTTGCACCTGTGTCTCAGACCTACTCTGGTCTGTTCTGCGTGGCTGTCAACCCGTACAAATGGTTGCCGGTCTACTCTGCTGCCGTGGTGGCGGGCTACAAAGGGAGGCGCCGTATAGAGACACCGCCACACATCTACGCCATCGCTGACAACGCCTACATCGACATGCTGCAGAGTGAGTCACCTGTAACCTCTGACCTCTGACATTAGCCCTGCCGGCATGGTGAGCTGCAACTAACTGGCTCACCATGCTACAAGTCTGTTAGCATGACGCTATCTACTGTTCATCTCTGCTGCGGCTTTATCTCAGTTAAAGGAACGATTTCCAACCAGGGTTCATCCCAGTGTCCCTCCTCCTCCTCTATCACTCCTCTATCACTCCTCTATCACTCCTCTGTCCTCCACTCCTCTATCACTCCTCTATCACTCCTCTGTCCTCCACTCCTCTATCACTCCTCTATCACTCCTCTGTCCTCCACTCCTCTGTCCTCCACTCCTCTGTCCCCCACTCCTCTGTACTCCACTCCTCTGTCCCCCACTCCTCTGTCCTCCACTCCTCTGTCCTCCACTCCTCTATCCTCCACTTCTCTATCACTCCTCTATCACTCCTCTGTCCTCCACTCCTCTGTCCTCCACTCCTCTATCCCCCACTCCTCTGTCCCCCACTCCTCTGTACTCCACTCATCTATCCTCCACTCCTCTATCCTCCACTCCTCTGTCCTCCACTCCTCTGTCCCCCACTCCTCTGTCCCCCACTCCTCTGTCCTCCACTCCTCTAGCCTCCACTCCTTTATCCTCCACTCCTCTAGCCTCCACTCCTTTATCCTCCACTCCTCTACCCTCCACTCCTCTGTCCTCCACTCCTCTAGCCTCCACTCCTTTATCCTCCACTCCTCTACCCTCAACTCCTTCATCCTCCACTCCTCTATCACTCCTCTATCCTCCACTCCTCTATCACTCCTTCATCCTCCACTCCTCTATCACTCCTCTATCCTCCACTCCTCTATCACTCCTCTATCCTCCACTCCTCTATCACTCCTCTACCCTCCACTCCTCTATGACTCCTCTATCCTCCACTCCTCTACCCTCCACTCCTCTATCCTCCACTCCTGTAGCCTCCACTCCTCTATCCTCCACTCCTCTGCCCTCCACTCCTCTATCCTCCACTCCTGTAGCCTCCACTCCTCTATCCTCCACTCCTCTGCCCTCCACTCCTCTAGCCTCCCCTCTCTATCACTCCTCTACCCTCCAACTTCTCTATCCTCCACTCCACTGTCCTCCACTCCTCTGTCCTCCACTCCTCTGTACTCCACTCCTCTGTACTCCACTCCTCTGTCCCCCACTCCTCCATCCTCCACTCCTCTGTCCTCCAATCCTCCATCCTCCACTCCTCTGTTCTCCACTCCTCTGTCCCCCACTCCTCTGTCCTCCACTCCTCTGTCCTCCACTCCTCTGTCCTCCACTCCTCTATCCTCCACTCCTCGGTCCTCCACTCCTCTATCCTCCACTCCTCTATCCTCCACTCCTCGGTCCTCCACTCCTCTGTCCTCCACTCCTCTGTACTCCAATCCTCCATCCTCCACTCCTCTATCCTCCACTCCTCTATCCCCCACTCCTCTACCCTCCACTCCTCTGTACTCCACTCCTCTATCCTCCACTCCTCTGTCCTCCACTCCTCTATCCTCCACTCCTCTACCCTCCACTCCTCTGTCAGTCCTCTATCCTCCACTCCTCTATCACTCCTCTATCCTCCACTCCTCTATCCTCCACTCCTCTGTCCTCCACTCCTCTGTCCTCCACTCCTCTACCCTCCACTCCTCTATCCTCCACTCCTCTGTCCTCCACTCCTCTACCCTCCACTCCTCTATCCTCCACTCCTCTATCCTCCACTCCTCTGTCCTCCACTCCTCCATCCTCCACTCCTCTATCCTCCACTCCTCTGTCCCCCACTCCTCTAGCCTCCACTCCTCTGTCCTCCACTCCTCTATCCTCCACTCCTCTGTCCTCCACTCCTCTACCCTCCACTCCTCTGTCCTCCACTCCTCTGTCCTCCACTCCTCTACCCTCCACTCCTCTATCCTCCACTCCTCTGTCCTCCACTCCTCTGTCCTCCACTCCTCCATCCTCCACTCCTCTATCCTCCACTCCTCTGTCCCCCACTCCTCTAGCCTCCACTCCTCTGTCCTCCACTCCTCTGTACTCCACTCCTCTGTCCTCCACTCCTCCGTCCTCCACTCCTCTATCCTCCACTCCTCTGTCCTCCACTCCTCTAGCCTCCACTCCTCTGTCCTCCACTCCTCTATCCTCCACTCCTCTGTCCCCCACTCCTCTGTACTCCACTCCTCTATCCTCCACTCCTCTGTCCTCCACTCCTCTATCCTCCACTCCTCTATCCTCCACTCCTCTGTACTCCACTCCTCTGTCCTCCACTCCTCTATCCTCCACTCCTCTATCCTCCACTCCTCTGTCCCCCACTCCTCTGTACTCCACTCCTCTATCCTCCACTCCTCTGTCCTCCACTCCTCTATCCTCCACTCCTCTATCCTCCACTCCTCTGTACTCCACTCCTCTGTCCTCCACTCCTCTATCCTCCACTCCTCTGTACTCCACTCCTCTATCCTCCACTCCTCTATCCTCCACTCCTCTACCCCCCCACTCCTCTGTCCTCCACTCCTCTGTCCTCCACTCCTCTATCCTCCACTCCTCTACCCCCCCACTCCTCTGTCCTCCACTCCTCTGTCCTCCACTCCTCTATCCTCCACTTCTCTGTCCTCCACTCCTCTGTCCTCCACTCCTCTGTCCTCCACTCCTCTATCCTCCACTCCTCTGTCCTCCACTCCTCTGTCCTCCACTCCTCTACCCTCCACTCCTCTATCCTCCACTCCTCTGTCCTCCACTCCTCTGTCCTCCACTCCTCTATCCTCCACTTCTCTGTCCTCCACTCCTCTATCCTCCACTCCTCTGTCCCCCACTCCTCTGTCCTCCACTCCTCTATCCTCCACTCCTCTGTCCTCCACTCCTCTATCCTCCACTCCTCTATCCTCCACTCCTCTGTCCTCCACTCCTCTGTCCTCCACTCCTCTATCCTCCACTCCTCTGTCCTCCACTCCTCTGTCCTCCACTCCTCTGTCCTCCACTCCTCTGTCCTCCACTCCTCTACCCTCCACTCCTCTGTCCTCCACTCCTCTGTCCTCCACTCCTCTATCCTCCACTTCTCTGTCCTCCACTCCTCTGTCCTCCACTCCTCTGTCCTCCACTCCTCTACCCTCCACTCCTCTATCCTCCACTCCTCTGTCCTCCACTCCTCTGTCCTCCACTCCTCTATCCTCCACTTCTCTGTCCTCCACTCCTCTGTCCTCCACTCCTCTGTCCTCCACTCCTCTACCCTCCACTCCTCTATCCTCCACTCCTCTGTCGTCCTCTCCTCCGTCCTCCACTCCTCTCTCCTCCACTCCTCTGTCCTCCACTCCTCTAGCCTCCACTCCTCTGTCCTCCACTCCTCTGTACTCCACTCCTCTGTCCTCCACTCCTCCGTCCTCCACTCCTCCATCCTCCACTCCTCTATCCTCCACTCCTCTGTCCCCCACTCCTCTAGCCTCCACTCCTCTATCCTCCACTCCTCTGTCCTCCACTCCTCTGTCCTCCACTCCTCTATCCTCCACTCCTCTGTCCTCCACTCCTCTGTCCTCCACTCCTCTGTCCCCCACTCCTCTGTACTCCACTCCTCTATCCTCCACTCCTCTGTCCTCCACTCCTCTGTCCTCCACTCCTCTATCCTCCACTCCTCTACCCCCCCACTCCTCTGTCCTCCACTCCTCTATCCTCCACTCCTCTATCCTCCACTCCTCTATCCTCCACTCCTCTACCCCCCCACTCCTCTATCCTCCACTCCTCTGTCCTCCACTCCTCTATCAGTCCTCTATCCTCCACTCCTCTGTCCTCCACTCCTCTACCCTCCACTCCTCTACCCTCCACTCCTCTATCAGTCCTCTATCCTCCACTCCTCTATCACTCCTCTGTCCCCCACTCCTCTGTACTCCACTCCTCTGTCCCCCACTCCTCTGTCCTCCACTCCTCTGTCCTCCACTTCTCTACCCTCCACTCCTCTACCCTCCACTCCTCTATCACTCCTCTATCCTCCACTCCTCTATCCTCCACTCCTCTGTCCTCCACTCCTCTACCCTCCACTCCTCTATCTTCCACTCCTCTGTCCTCCACTCCTCTATCAGTCCTCTATCCTCCACTCCTCTACCCTCCACTCCTCTATCCTCCACTCCTCTGTACTCCACTCCTCTATCCTCCACTCCTCTATCCCCCACTCCTCTACCCCCCCACTCCTCTATCCTCCACTCCTCTGTCCTCCACTCCTCTATCCTCCACTCCTCTGTCCCCCACTCCTCTATCCTCCACTCCTCTATCCTCCACTCCTCTGTCCTCCACTCCTCTGTCCTCCACTCCTCTACCCTCCACTCCTCTATCAGTCCTCTATCCTCCACTTCTCTACCCTCCACTCCTCTACCCTCCACTCCTCTATCACTCCTCTACCCTCCACTCCTCTATCACTCCTCTATCCTCCACTCCTCTATCCTCCACTCCTCTGTCCTCCACTCCTCTACCCTCCACTCCTCTATCACTCCTCTATCCTCCACTTCTCTACCCTCCACTCCTCTATCCTCCACTCCTCTATCCTCCCCTCCTCTACCCTGCACTCCTCTACCCTCCACTCCTCTATCACTCCTCTATCAGTCCTCTATCCTCCACTTCTCTACCCTCCACTCCTCTACCCTCCACTCCTCTATCACTCCTCTATCCTCCACTCCTCTATCCTCCACTCCTCTGTCCTCCACTCCTCTACCCTCCACTCCTCTGTCCTCCACTCCTCTATCCTCCACTCCTCTATCCTCCACTCCTCTGTCCTCCACTCCTCTATCAGTCCTCTATCCTCCACTTCTCTACCCTCCACTCCTCTATCCTCCACTCCTCTATCCTCCCCTCCTCTACCCTGCACTCCTCTATCACTCCTCTATCCTCCACTCCTCTATCCTCCACTCCTCTATCTTCCACTCCTCTGTCCTCCATCACTCGTTAGAGACCTGCTTTCTTGAGGGACGTCTCAATTCAAGGAGGGAGGAAGGAGGAGTGAGGAAACATGAGAGCTGCGTTTGCAGAAGTTATTTACGACTGACACGACTTTTTATTGAATATATAAAATAATCTGGAATAATTCCTTTGACGACAGGGCTCGTCCTCTGGTCCTGAAAATGTTCATGTTTTCTCCTCGGCTGTTTGTTGACATGATTTTTATTTGTGTCTGCAGATCGAGAGAACCAGTCCATGCTGATCACGTGAGTCAGATCAGATTCAACGTGACAGGCTGCAGAGTTTACTTTTCTGACAAATTTGAATTTACACATTTTTAATTTAAATTTAAGTGCAGTGTAATATTGGTGAAAGTGTGTGTGTGTGTGTGTGTGTGTGTGTGTGTGTGTGTTGTGTTGTCCTGTCAGCGGTGAGTCTGGCGCAGGAAAGACAGTCAACACAAAGAGGGTGATTCAGTACTTTGCCATCATCGCTGCTCTGGGAGAGAACGTGAAGAAAGGAGTGAGTCATGTTTCTCTTTATGCAACATTTATTAATGAGGGTATTTATTATGAGGGTCAATAGTTTCCTTGATTAATTAATTGATCTGTCGTTTGGTCTGTAAAATGTCAGAATGGTGAAAACTGTAGATCAGAGCTGAGGCAGCGTCCTCACGTGTCTCGTGTCATCAGCTCAGCTTCACAGAGCTGCAGAGAGCATTTAAACATCGACTCTGACTTATTATCACATTAGTTTGAGATTGATTTAATAGCTGCACTAAGTTACCTGTCTGTCTTTCTGTCTGTCCAACTGTCCATCTGTCTGTCTGTCTGTCCTCAGGGATCTTTAGAGGACCAGATCATCGAAGCCAATCCGGCCATGGAGGCCTTCGGCAAC
Source organism: Epinephelus fuscoguttatus (assembly GCF_011397635.1). Lineage (NCBI taxonomy): Eukaryota > Metazoa > Chordata > Actinopteri > Perciformes > Serranidae > Epinephelus > Epinephelus fuscoguttatus. The sequence goes on along the minus strand of NC_064758.1, from coordinate 46,870,108 downwards.
GCCAAAACCATCCGTAATGACAACTCCTCTCGCTTTGTGAGTTAAATAAAGTCAGTGTAAGGCCTGAGGGCGGAGCAGGGGGGTGGTGCAGGGGGCGGAGCAGAGGACAACATCCTCACTCGTCTGTCTTTGTGTGTCTCAGGGGAAGTTCATCAGGATTCATTTTGGGCCGACAGGGAGGTTGGCGTCTGCCGACATCGACATCTGTGAGTCACAGTTATCTCAGTGTGACTGTGTGTGAACACTCTTTAAAATACACACAGCAGCAACACACTGACCTCTGACCTCTGCTTTGATTTGGGTTCAAATATAAATGTACTCATTCTATATATAACAGTGCTGCAGTACACCAGAGTGTGTTACTGCGTGTGTTACTGTGTGTGTTACTGTGTGTGTTACGTTACTGCGTGTTACTGTGTGTGTTACTGCGTGTTACTGTGTGTTACTGCGTGTTACTGTGTGTGTTACTGCGTGTTACTGCGTGTGTTACTGCGTGTGCTACGTTACTGCGTGTTACTGTGTGTGTTACTGCGTGTGTTACTGCGTGTGCTACGTTACTGCGTGTTACTGTGTGTGTTACTGCGTGTGCTACGTTACTGCGTGTTACTGTGTGTGTTACTGCGTGTGTTACTGCGTGTGTTACGTTACTGTGTATTTATGTGTGTGTTACTGTGTTCCTGTGTGTGTTACTGCGTGTGTTTATGTGTGTGTTACTGTGTGTGTTAATGTGTGTGTTTCATCAGATCTTCTGGAAAAGTCCAGGGTGGTGTTCCAGCAGCCTGCAGAGAGAAGCTACCACATCTACTACCAGATCCTGTCCAATTACAAGCCAGAGCTACAAGGTGACTCCACCCACAACCACCTACCTGTCCAATAACCTGTCCAACAACCTGTCCACCTGTCCACCTACCTGTCCAACAACCTGTCCAACTACCTGTCCACTTACCTGTCCAATAACCTGTCTAACTACCTGTCCACCTGTCCAACTACCTGTCCAATAACCTGTCCAACTACCTGTCCACCTGTCCAACAACCTGTCCAACTACCTGTCCACTTACCTGTCCAACTACCTGTCCAATAACCTGTCTAACTACCTGTCCACCTGTCCAACAACCTGTCCAACTACCTGTCCACTTACCTGTCCAACTACCTGTCCAATAACCTGTCTAACTACCTGTCCACCTACCTGTCCAACTACCTGTCCAATAACCTGTGCAACAACCTGTCCACTGACCTGTCCACCTACCTGTCCAACAACCTGTCCAACTACCTGTCCAACAACCTGTCCAACTACCTGTCCACTTACCTGTCCACCTACCTGTCCAACAACCTGTCCACCTACCTGTCCAACAACCTGTCCAACTACCTGTCCAATAACCTGTCCAACTCCCTGTCCAATAACCTGTCTAACAACCTGTCCACCTACCTGTCAACTACCTGTCCAATAACCTGTCCAACAACCTGTCCACCTGTCCACCTACCTGTCCAACAACCTGTCCAACTACCTGTCCACTTACCTGTCCAACTACCTGTCCACCTACCTGTCCAATAACCTGTCCACCTACCTGTCCAACTACCTGTCCACCTACCTGTCCAATAACCTGTCCACCTACCTGTCCAACTACCTGTCCAACTACCTGGGACTCCGGAGTTTTTGTCGGACCTAATTGTATTGCGAAGTTTTGCACAGCGGCGACCGGATCTTTCCTCTCAAACCACAAAAAAATGTGATGGCACAACAGTCTCCTTCAGTACATTATTCTATGCTTTCTTTTGATTAGAATAGAATAGAATAGAATAGAATAGAATAGAATAGAATGTCTATAGCCTTACTGTTGTGTACAGCCTTTGTAGACTGAGCTGAGTAGTGACGAGCGGGTCAACCCTAACCCACACAGACACAGACACACAGACAGACAGGTATCTGACTCACCTGTCTTGATGCAGCAGTCTGTCTGTCCCTCATCATGGTGTCTCTCTCTCTGACATGTTGACAGAACTCTTCTCCTCCCTCCACCATCTTTGCTGTGACGTAGCTTCTCTGACATCATTAGCAACACCTGCTAACAAGCTAACTGTCAAACATGCTAACTTCGGCTCGTTAGTTTTCAGACCGGAGTTTGATTACCGGGTGACGTCATAGGATGTTCTCCGTGTCCCGTGTCGGTGAGCCGTGATGTCACTCCACGTCAGTGACGATACCTGTCCGTTATTTAATGACTCCACCTTCACCTGGTCTCCACTGTCAGGCTGCAGTACTATGTGTGACCACACAGTGACAAAGGGGGGCGCTGTTTCTATTCAATTCAGTTCAATCAGCTTTATTAACATTTCATAATTACAGTTTAACACAGTGACTTAAATTAACTGCAGTGGAAATACCAGGGAATTAAATGATTAAAGAAATAATTAACAACAGTGTTTTCCAACAGAAACACAGACACAGATTAAACATTAAAACTCATGAAGTGAGTCAATAAAAGGCAGTGTTGATCTGTGTGTTAATGTGTTGTGCTGTGACACACACTGATATAGGCTATATTAATGTATCTGTGGAGCTGTGCCATGCAGCAGGCAGGAGCAGGGCCCCGGGCGTGCTGACCCCTGGTGTCACAGACTGGCTCTGGGGACGACTGTCTCCTGCTGTAATAACGAGGTTGTCATGTGTTGCAGACATGCTGCTGGTGACCACCAACCCGTACGACTACATGTTCTGCTCTCAGGGTGTGACCACAGTGACCGGGATCAATGACGGAGAGGAGCTGAAGCTCACTGATGTAACAAACACACTCTTCACCACCAAATAACACACACACACACACACACACACACACACACACACACTATTGTCTGAGAACATATAAACGATGTGTGTGTGCACGCAGCACGCCATGGACACGCTGGGCTTTACTCCAGAGGAGAAGTATGGCTGCTACAAGATTGTCGGAGCCATCATGCACTTTGGTAACATGAAGTTCAAGAAGAGGCAGAGAGAGGAGCAGGCCGAGGCCGACGGCACAGAGAGTAAGACGAGTTATACAGATACAGTAATTATCCTGTCTCATATTTACAGCACATTAAAACACACACAGAGAAAAGCATCAGGATCACATTAAAAACAAACAGCAACAAAAAGGAAATCAGTGTAGACTGGATAAAATACCATGTCATCTTTACAGAGGTGTGTGTGTTTTGTCTGTGTGTGTGTTTAGGTGTAGATAAGGCGGCCTATCTGATGGGCATCAGCTCTGCCGACCTGCTGAAAGGCCTCCTGAACCCCCGCGTCAAAGTCGGCCACGAGTTCATCGTTAAAGGACAAACTGTCGAACAGGTAACCGATCAATCAATCAATCTCTTGTACATGTTGTGTGTGTGCTCCATCACGCTAACAACCGATCCATTAAACAAAGACTCTGATTGGCTGTCTTACAGGTGAACTTCGCCGTGGCGGCTCTGGCCAAAGCCACCTATGACCGAATGTTTAAGTGGTTGGTGAGCCACATCAACTCGTCCTTATACACCACTTTGCCCCGACAGTACTTCATCGGGGTCCTCGACATCGCCGGCTTCGAGATCTTTGAGGTAAAGATGATCCAAAACCTCAGACAGAAGCTGACTCTGTGACTCTCAAGTTTCCACCTGCCTCCAGCCTTTGAGTGCAGCTACAGTAAACATGTCACAGCTCTGTACCAGATGCACCAAGATAAAATCAATATCTGAATCTGCAGACGGTCCACATGAGCAGTGACTTGGCAGACTGTAGACTGTCACTTTGGATCTTTCTGTGAGCTGTTTCTGGAAAGTTTACATCACATTATATTTTATTCAAAGTTGTGCAGGGTAAGAGTTTTAAAGACTAATACCAATATGTGCCATTCAGTTTTACAGTTCTTCTGTTAAAATCATTTAAATGAATAAATGCATCTTTCTTGGTGGAGGGTAGAGCTTTGAAGGTGAGTTTTAAGAGGCTGGTGGAACCACTGACTGTCTGACGGCACCTTCACAAAGACTTCAACATGATCACAGACAATCCAGATGAACAGAATCTGATTTGTGGGCGTTGCTTTGACGAATGAATCTTGGCTCCGCCCCTTCCTGCCTTTGACCCTACAGAGACGTATCGTCTGTCTCTTTCTGCAGTTCAATAACTTTGAGCAGCTGTGTATCAACTTCACTAACGAGAAGCTGCAGCAGTTCTTCAACCATCACATGTTCATCCTGGAGCAGGAGGAGTACAAGACCGAGGGCATCGAGTGGACCTTCATAGATTTCGGCCTGGACCTGCAGGCCTGCATCGACCTCATCGAGAAGGTGTGTATGTCTGACATCATCCAAACGTACTCACCAGGTGGTTATATGTCTCATTAAATGAGGCAGAAGTGATGATTTCAAATCTGATGACAGAATTTTTCTGAATGATCAAAGATATGATCAGAGATTAATCTTGTTTCAGCCCATGGGTATTCTGTCCATCATGGAGGAGGAGTGTATGTTCCCCAAGGCCACAGACAACAGCTTTAAAACCAAACTCTACGACAACCACTTCGGGAAGTCGCCCAACTTCCAGCGGCCACGGCTGGACAAGAAGCGCAAATATGAGACACACTTTGAGTTGGTTCATTACGCCGGCGTGGTGAGTATCAGCACATGGTGTCGTTTTCCTCCTGTTGCTGAAAGGTCTGGATCCAGCTGGAACTGACCAGTATTTATTGCAGGTGATTTTACTGCTGGTTCAAGATCAGAAAAAGTGAGCAGTGATATAAATTATGCTGCTATGTAAAAATTTGTTTCTGTTTCCTGATCAGCCTCAGACACAGCTAAGCTATGCAACTATGAAACAACCACTTTTTGTGGCACTGTGCCCTGAGGGAAAACAGCGTCAGGTCGCTTCAAACACCCATGGTTAGTGCCTATAAAGCAGCTGGAAAAATAGTGCATATCACCAACATATATTATTTAAGTTAAAATAACTCAACGCTGACGTTTGGATTCACAGGGGACATGAACAGCAGCGTGCTGGAGGTGAAGCCTGAGTCGGCTCACTGACTCATATCAACCACGATCCTAACCCTAACCAAGTATTTCTGTTGCCTGAACGTAACCACGACCCCGAGGCTGACAGCCTGTGCACAAGTGTCAAAATCTGACAAGTAGGGAAGAGATCACGTTTTAAAATCAGATTTTTGAAGCGTTTATAAAATTTCATGGTGCTGGACCAGAAAACAGAAACATTTATCGTGTGTCTAATAACACAGCAATGTAACTAATGATGGATTAAATTTCAGGAAGAATAATGGACGTAGCTATGGTGATGTCACTGATTGGTTTGTCAGCTGGTGGGAGCCTGTAGGTGCTGAAGAGAAGAGGCCCGAGGGCGGAGCCTTGGGGAACTTAACAACATGTTTGTTTCCTGTTTGCTGCGTACTGATGGACACAGAGGAGACTGTAGATGATGAGTATTGTATGGCTGATGGTACATCACAGAATGACCTGATATTTGTCCCTCTGCAGGTGCCGTACAACATCACAGGCTGGTTGGATAAGAACAGAGATCCTCTGAACGAGACGGTGGTGGCTCTGTTCCAGAAATCCTCCAACAAACTCATGGCTGGACTGTTTGAGAACTACGTCAGCTCTGAGATGGGTAATTACCAGAGTTTAAATTACTTACAGAGTGACTAACAAACAGCAAAGACTCAGCACACTCTGGAGACATCAGCTGTATAAGTGTGTGTGTGGTGACACTGAATGTGTTTGTTGTTGTAGCCGGTGATCCGAAGGCTGAAGGCAAACACAGGAAGAGGAAAGCAGCTTCCTTCCAGACAGTGTCACAGCTACATAAGGTCAGTTGGACTGTTGACTCTGCTGCAGGACGATTTGTATGTGAGACACATCCTGAAGATCGCTTCCAACTCTTCTGTCTGTCTGTGTGTTTAAATGCAGGAGAATCTAAAGAAGCTGATGGCGAACCTCCGCAGCACTCAGCCTCACTTTGTCCGCTGCATCATCCCCAATGACAACAAGAGTCCAGGTAACCAAACAGCAGCAGCACTGAAAGTCTGCAGGCTCGCCAGCAACCTCGTGTAGCTGCTGTGTCGTACCATGAGACTGTCCTCCCCCAGAGAAATGATCCGTTTGTACAGCAGCTAATTACCACCAGTGTGGGGGTATGCATTTAAGAACGGCTCCTGTGCTTATTAGAGGGCGGGAACAATTGGAGGACATGCTGTGTAGCAGAGTTCCAATCAGTGTTTCAATCAAAGCTGCAACTAACAATTAACTTCATTATCTGCCAGTTATCTTTTTCATGAATATTTTCTCTATAAAATATGAAAAAAAAGGTCAACTATCTTTAAATCTTTTATTTTGTCCGACCAAAGGCCCAAAACTCACAGAACATCAGGTCAAAGTCATTGAAAACAGAGAGAAGAGCAGAGTAACAAAACATCAGTGTTCCCTGTGAAGTGAACAAACAGCAGATTGAATCTAAAATATCAAAATGATCCTGACGTTCTTGCTGAAGATGTTTGAGGTGTGCTGGTGTGTTTTCCAGGTGTGATCGATCCCTTCATGGTCCTGCACCAGCTGAGGTGTAATGGAGTCCTCGAGGGGATCAGGATCTGCAGGAAGGGCTTTCCAAACCGGATCCTGTACGCTGAGTTCAAACAACGGTCAGTCCCAAACCAAACTCACACTGAGGCTTCTGTCTCAGGTGTTTTACTGATCTGATGTGAGCTTTAATTCTTCCTTGAGTTTTCACTCCTGCTGAACCTTTGGACCCAGAACTCTTTGGTAACCCACATGTGCTTTTCTGTCTCAGTTACCGCATCTTGAATCCTTCTGCGATTCCAGAGGACTCATTTGTGGACAGCAGGAAGGCCGTGGAGAAACTGCTGGCCTCTCTGGACATCGACCACAACCAGTACAAGTTTGGACACACCAAGGTACAGCACCAGTACTGTGAATAATACCACCACGGCCTAAATAGGTGTCATATGTCGTACAGTTTGTAACATCACTAACTTCAGTTTGGAAAGATAAGATGAAGACTAGATGGTGTTCTGATGATCTATTTCCTCTCAGGTGTTCTTTAAGGCGGGTCTGTTGGGTCAGCTGGAGGACATGAGGGACATCCGTCTGTCTCAGCTCCTCACCATTGTTCAGGCCATGGCCAGAGGGAAGTTGATGAGGGTGCAGCGCGAAAAGATGATGGTGCAAAGGTCAATATGACAACCATCAGAGGAATGAATGACAATATCAAAACTAACTGCAAAGAAATAATTCAGTGGATCTGCAGCAAGCTGCCAGAATAAATGTTGGCATTGTACCTTTGTGCAAACCACAGATACGTTACGTCTACACATTATTATGTTGCAGATCCATCTGTGGTTAATGTGTAGTCATGTTTAGGCACAAAAACTACTCAGTTCTGGTTGGAAAAGATCATGTTTGACTCATCATACCTGGTTTGGAGGACACAACCACGGCAGTAAAGTAACAATGTCAAAAACAACCTTCTTTCTTGGCTAAAAGTCACTAAAAAACAAACAACCAGTTTTGTAGGTTGCTGGTGTTGAACAGTGGTCTGCAGTCTGGCAGGTGTCTCAACCAGGTGTTTCACCATCCACCATCCCCTCCACCTCCTTATGACAGAGTCCACTCAGATACTACATCACTTTAGAAACACTGGTATGATATGTATCGAACGTATCTGTAGTTTTCAGAAACGTACAATGCCAACATTTTCTCCTGGTGACTGTTCTGTGATCGGGGCAACTTTAACCTCCTCAGTTAGCTGAACGTTCCACTGATCTGAACGTCTGACGGAAGAATGAAAACCTGACTTTGTAAAAACATCAGCTAGACTGTAAAGATGAGCGTGGTCTGTGACTCCTCCCCTCAGGGATGCCATAATGGTGATCCAGTTCAACCTCAGAGCGTACTTCAGTGTGAGGACTTGGCCGTGGATGATGTTGTTCTATAAGCTCCGCCCCCTGCTGCGGAGCGCCCAGATAGAGAAGGAACTGGCTGCTCTCAATGAGGAGTTCAAAAAGTTGAAGGAGGCCTTCGACAGGTGAGTTCGCTGTTTGCTCTCTGTCAACATGATTATATAAATCAGGACTTCTAAAGTAAAATGTACAACATGAATTTAAATCTGCAGCTCAGAGTTTTTCCTACACTTTGGTTTGTTTATTTTCTCCATCAGATCAGAGGTAAAGCGTCGGGAGGCGGAGGAGCGTCAGGTGGATTTGGTTCAGGAGAAAAATGACCTCGCTCTGCAGCTCCAGGCTGTAAGTAAATCTCCTTTACCCCTGCAGAAAAACTCTGCTAACATCCGCTAACATCTGGATTTAAGGTTATGATCAGCATTCACACCCGGGTCACTCGAGTCTCGCAGGTGTTCATCGTGTCTTATCAGCTATGATGGAAACAACACCAAAGTGACAGCACTATTTTAGCCCCTTAACCAGCGAGATACAATGACACACCTGTCTCCACTCAAACATCGATCAAAATTAGTTTGAAAGAAAGACTGAATATGTAAGAGATTTAAAAACAAGTAACATTTTCACTGGCCTCCATGCTGCTCTATATCGTTCACTAACCTGTTTTCAGGCCTGTCTGTGATGTTGAACGTGACACACTAAAACGTTTCTCCGAATTTCTTTTTTTAAAAGACAAACTGATCTCTAGTTTTGACTTAAGATATTTATTTTTGATTTATTCAGAAAAAGAAAGTTCTGCAAATGACATTTTTAACTTCTTGAATCAGCTGGTGTCTTATAAACCCATTCTTTTCTATAATATCTCAAAGAACATTTGTCATGTTTTTTTTCTCCATCTTAACGACCCAGGAGCAGGAGAACTTGACAGATGCAGAGGATCGCTGCAACCAGCTGATCCAGTCTAAGATCTCTCTGGAGTCGAAGCTGAAGGAGACGCAGGAACGTCTGGAGGACGAGGAGGAGGTGACCGCCAAGCTGACGACCAAGAAACGTCAGCTGGAGGAGGAAGCGGTGTCGCTGAAGAAAGACATGGACGACCTGGAGATGACTCTGGCTAAGGTGGAGAAGGAGAGACACGGAATGGAAAACA
>NC_064758.1:46841012-46858512 GCF_011397635.1 Epinephelus fuscoguttatus | reverse complement strand
GGACCCCTTGAACCTCCTAAAGGTTCCACTGGATCACACCAGAATGACCATAAAAACCACCAGAACAAGCTAAACCTCCTTATGGACCACTACAAAGACCTAATGCACCACTAGAACCATTTACAGAAACCCTGGAACTTCCTCATTGACCAGACAGACCACCTAAATGACCTCTAGAACCTCATCAATGACCCCCAGAATGTCCTAGAGGGCCACTGCATAGTCAGACCTGTGTCCACAAGTTTGTGTCAGTGCTGAGGAAAGGTGTGGAACCACTATATCATCAGTAGTCTCTGGCGGTGCTGAGTCTAGGATGCAACAGTGGTGCTCCTGCAGAACGATAGCACACAGACAGTGGAAGGGGAGGAGAGTACCTGCTGAAATACCTGGCCCATGTCAGACCTGTACCCACAGCCTATGTCCAATGAGTCAGACAAGCAACCAAGATCCCTGAACCTTCCTGAAGGATCACAAGAACAACTCAAAAAGCCCTAAGAACATATTCAGTGACCATAAGAACCACCTTATGTAACTTTGAAACCTCCTAATGACCCATGAACCTCCTGAAGGACCCTGAAAACCTCAGAAGAGACAACCCAGACCTCCTTGAGAACTTCCTAAAGGTTTTAATTCACAGATGAGGGAAACATTAAAGTAGAACCCTACATACAGGTCTTATAAAGTTCTGGTACACTTCAAAGTCAAAGTACTCTGTTCTCTGAGATGGTTCCTGGTTCCTGACAGCCCATTCTCCCTCTGTTCCCTGCAGGTAGAAAGCTCCTTGGAGCAGGAGAAGAAGGCTCGGATGGAAGTGGAACGAATCAAACGGAAGCTGGAGGGGGATCTGAAGCTGTCCATGGACTCAGTGAGGGACATGGAGAACCAGAAGACAGAGCTGGAGGACAGACTGAAGAAGTAAGAGCTCCACATCTGGAGCTGGTTGTCTCTAAGGTTTATCTGTACTGATGGGGTGATTCCTCTTTGCTGGTTTTTAGATGATGTCATTTCCTATTCTGTGTCTTCCTGTCTCTGTCTGTCTCTGTCCATGTCTACTGAAGGAAAGACTTTGAGTCGAGTCAGCTTCAGTCCAAACTGGAGGACGAGCAGAGTTTGGTGTCTCAGCTTCAGAAGAAGATTAAAGAGCTTCAGGTTGGTCAGACTGATCCACAGTAGGACTTTCTTTAGCTTTCTCATCTTCCTCTTCATCACTGTGTTCTGTCATCGCTCCCTCAGACTCGTGTCGAGGAGCTGGAGGAGGCGCTGGAGGCAGAGCGGGCGTGGCGCTCCAAAGCTGAACGTCAAAGGAACGACATAAGCAGAGAGCTGGAGGAGCTGGGAGAGAAACTGGAGGAGGCGGGAGGAGCATCTGCTGCTCAGATAGCCCTCAACAGGTCATCATCACCATCATCATCATCATCATCACCATCACCATCACCATCATCACCATCACCATCATCACCATCATCACCATCACCATCATCACCATCATCATCACCATCATCACCATCATCACCATCACCATCATCACCATCATCATCACCATCACCATCATCATCACCATCATCATCATCACCATCACCATCATCACCATCACCATCATCACCATCATCAAATCTACTCCAACTCAAACGGTTTCAGATATCTCAGCAGCTGTTGGACAGTGAACTTTGGTTCATCTGGGTGAACTGTAATAACTGACGGTGTATTTACCTAAACAGAACTCCCTTCATGTCAAACAGGAAAAGGGAGGCTGACTTTCTGAAGATGCGACGGGAGCTAGAGGAGGCAGGGCTTCACCATGAGGCGACGGCCGCCACTCTGAGGAAGAAACACTCGGACATGGTGGCGGAGCTGAGTGAGCAGATCGACGCTCTGCAGAGAGTCAAACAGAAACTGGAGAAGGAGAAGGTGGAGATCAGGTTGGAGGCTGATGACCTGGCTGCTAACGTGGAGCAACTGACCAGGAACAAGGTCAGACTCCTGTTTAAAGAAACACTCAACCCATTCTCATTCCCAGGTCATCAAAGACCAACACTTTGTCACTTTGCCCCTCAGCGGCTCACAGCAGTGCACTGGGCAAATAAGATATTCCCCAAACTGTGTACACGTTTACAATCAGACATCAGTTGATATGGCTGCTTTGTGTGTGCGTGCATGCGTGTGTGTGTGTGTGTGTGTGTGTGTGTGTGTGTGTGTGTGTGCAGGGCACTGTGGAGAAGATGTGTAGGACATTTGAGGACCAGCTGAATGACACCAGGAGCCGAGCCGACGAGCTGCAGAGACAGCTGAATGAGGTCTCTGCTCAGAAAGCTCGAGCGCTCGCAGAGAGCGGTACGACACACACACACTCATACACACACACACACACACACACACACACACACACAAAGTAATAAAAATGCACACTTCTGATATCCAGCACGAGTCAATGAGAGCATGAATTCATGGGTTCATACCTCGAAGGCTCGAGGGTAAAGAATTCATCTTAACTCTTTGAACCACCAGTGCCCATAGCTCATTGTGATGTCATTTCCTGGAGTGCTTTTAAATGCCTCATGTCACTAAAATCTGTATGACCTGAGCTCAGAGGTCATGGAGGTATATAGACCAGGATCATTTATTAAAGTATAAAAAAAATGTCATTTAAAAATAATACAAAAAGTAGACTTTTTTTAAACAATATTTTGCTAAATCAAAACACCAAACATTTTGATGCAAAATATTTAAAGGCAGAAACATAAACAAAATACTTGTTAACACTCCAGAAGTTAGTTTAGTTAGCTTTTGTGATATGATTTTATGATTCTGATTTTTATATGAAGAGTGTGAGCGTCCAAGGCGATGACATAGAAGACAGACTGTTCTACCTGCTCTGGTTTCATGCAGACAACAACAACAGTCTCCTGCAGGAGCTCTGTTCTAAAGGATTAAATATAATTCTCAGGTTATGAACACGAGATCTGACACTGAGAGTTCGACTGACCTGCTCTCAACTTCTTCTCTTGTTCCTCTAGTTGAGTACAGCCGTCGTCTGGAGGAACGAGACGCTATGATTGGTCAGCTGCAGCGCTCCAAGGTGGGGCTTTGCCAAAACTCTGAAGACCTGAAGAAGCAGCTGGAGGAGGAGACCAAGGTGAGACTGACCTCCATCTTTATCTGCTGCTCCTGACTCTGCTCAGGATCCATTCAGACTCACAGATGAATACAGATCTCAATCAATCAATTCAATCAATTTTATTTATACAGACCAATATCAGAAATAACAATTTGCCTCACAGGGCTTTACAGCATACGACAGATCTGATCTGTGTGAGCTGCGATGGTTACTGTGTACATGCGTGTCCTTCAGGCTCGTGTGGCACTGGCTCACGCAGTGCAAGCGTCCCGTCATGACTGCAGTCTGCTCAGAGAGCAGCTGGAGGAGGAGCAGGAGTTCAAGGCGGAGCTGCAGAGGGAGCTGTCCAAAGCCAATGGACAGGTGGTTCAGTGGAGAGCCAAGTATGAGACTGACGCTGTGCTGAGGATCGAGGAGCTGGAGGACGCCAAGTAAGAAAGTCACTGCGGCTACAACTGTTATTCAGTTTAGGGTGAACTGTCCCTTTAACTACACGCTGCTGCTGTTTGTAGAAAGAAGTTGGCCGTCAAACTTCAGACAGCCGAGGAGGCCGTGGAAACGTCTAACGCCAAGTGTTCCTCACTGGAGAAAACCAAACACAGTCTGCAGACGGAGATAGAAGACCTGATGGTTGAACTGGAACGAACCAACGCTGCTGCTCTGGCTCTGGACAAGAGGCAACGCAACTTCGACAAGGTCAGTCAGCCACACCGGCCCTGTACCTCAACACAGTCTCACCTGCAGTGCTCATCACCTGTGGACGTGGAGGACGGCACGATACGTTCAGCAACAAGTTTGCTTTTGTTGTTTGATGCAGTTGTTAAGTGACTGGAAGCTGAAGTTCGAGGAGAGTCAGACGGACCTGGAGGCGTCGCAGAGAGAGTCGCGCAGTCTGAGCACCGAACTCTTCAAACTGAAGAACAGCTATGAAGAAGCTCTCGACCATCTGGAGACAGTCAGACGAGAGAACAAGAACCTGCAGGGTACTCTGTCTGTCTGTCTGTCTGTCTGTCCTTTTCACTCACAGCAGCCACGTACGTACATCACTTCAGTTATTTTAAAGTTCGGGGGGCCGGCTGCACAACGCACCTTAAATTTGGCACGTAGAGATTAGTTTTTCCTTCGGTGAGGAAATTACTTCAAGGTGTTGCACAGAATCTCTCAAAAGGTTTCTGTAGTCAAGGAAAGACATTTCATTATTTATTGCACTGAAAGAGATTTTACAGCAGTAAAATTAAACTGTTTCCATGGAGAATGTTTGTTTGCTTGCACTTGTGCTTGTGATGGCCGACCTGTTATCGCTACCTCATCCTTCTCTTGCTGGGACAGGACCTTCACTATGGTGTTCAGCAGACAGGTGAGGGTCGGTGACACTCGGTGAATGATTTGGTACGCCATAATTTTGTGTACATGAAATGCCCCGACAATATCTGACTCGAAAGATCCTGTTGCATAAAACTACAAAGCAAGCATTCACTGTAACGGGGCTGGAAGAGTTCAGCTTCGGAAAGTTGAGTCCCATGTTGCCGTTAAGATGCAGTCAGAGGTACCTCGCGTTTTTTTCCTTACTTTAGTTGCTGAGGTCCTCTGTGCAATGGTATTATGAACTTTAAGCAATTCCTTAAGTATGAGACCAAGATAAGGAGAAAAACTTATGGTGACGTTCAGGAGAGGACCTGAAGTTGTTTTGTGCAACCGTTTTTTTAAAGGACACCTTAATTCGGAGTTACAGGAAAATCTTTAAATGCTTTATGCAACCGGCCACAGATCTTGAATCTGATTGTTTGTAATATTTTCCATGGCTCAGTGTTTCAGACAGTTTCACAGCTGACATCAGACCAGAGCACCGACCTGTGGTCCATTTGAAAGTCCATAAAAATCTGTGATCAAAGTGAACACCTCTAAATCACTGTGACTAAGCTGTGGATCAGACTTGATACCAACAGTTAAAAGTGAGACGAAACTGTTATAGACCTGAATTCATATTGTGATTATCTGACAAACTGACTGTGTTTGACTCCAGAGGAGATCCTGGACCTGGCAGATCAGATCAGTCAGGGAGGGAAGACCATCTACGAGCTGGAGAGACTGAAGAAGATCCTGGATGTGGAGAAGAGTGACATCAGAGCAGCTCTGGAGGAAGCCGAGGTAAATGACTCACCTGTTGTAGATACCTGTCAACTCTGTACCCCCTGAAGTGTTTACTGAACTACTGTACCCACTGACTCATCATCAGGGGACTCTGGAGCACGAGGAGAGTAAGACCTTGAGATTTCAGATGGAGCTGCAGCAGATAAGGACTGAGATCGAGCGCAAGATCGCAGAGAAAGATGAAGAGATCGACAACCTCAGGTACCCCAGGATGTTTTAGATAACACACTCAGATGTAGCGGAAGCACAACAGTCAGCCAGAGGCCAGAGTAACACCAGAGAACAGAACTTTAAATCGTCCAACTAACCATAGCAGAATGCACAAATTCAGGCAGTAATACCAGCACTGTCCACCAGGCGGAACCACCAGCGCTCCCTGGACACCATGCAGGCCAGTTTGGAGGCGGAGGTTCGTAGTCGCAGCGAGGCCGTTCGTCTGAAGAAGAAGATGGAGGCTGACCTGAACGAGATGGAGCTGCAGCTGGGACATGCCAACAGACAGGCAGCCGAGAGCCAGAGGCTCATCAGACACCTACAGACACAGGTAGTCTCACCTGATCATCAGACACCTACAGACACAGGTAGATTCACCTGATCATCAGACACCTACAGACATAGGTAGACTCACCTGATCATCAGACACCTACAGACACAGGTAGACTCACCTGATCATCAGACACCTACAAATACAGGAAGTCTCACCTGATCAAGGTCCGGGTCTGAGAAGCACTGACCAATCAGATCAGACTGGGCAGTTTCAGGAGGGGTTCTTAAAGAGACAGGCACCAACATAGAGCGTCTCAGACTGGACAAGAAGAACAAAGTGTTTATAGAATATTAAAATGTGTTCCATCAAAAACCCAAAATACAGGTCTGAACCTGAGAAGAGAATGAGAACAACAGGCCCTCTTTAAATCTTTCTCTAGTTCCAGATATGTAGCGTCTCTTCTCATGTGATGTGACAGAGTGTTTAAACTGACGTCACTGTGTTCTGTCCTCTGATAGGTCAAAGAGCATCAGGTGGAACTGGAGGATAAACTTAATTTAGCCCATCAGCTCAAAGAACAGATCACACTGTTGGAGCGACGTTGTACGTTGATGACGGCCGAGGAGGAGGAGCTGCGTGAAGTCCTGGAACAAACCGACCGCGTCCGCAAGATGGCTGAACATGAGCTAGTGGAGGTCACAGAGAGAGTTAACCTGCTCTCCACACAGGTACACAACACACACACACACACACACACACACACACACACACACAGATACAGGTTAACTATAACATGACAGACTTATGGAGGGACTGACTTAATGTCAAACTGACTGATGGACTCATTTCCTGTTTCAGAACTCAGGTCTGATGAACCAGAAGAAGAAGCTGGAGGCGGATCTGTCGGTGCTGACAGGAGAGGTGGACGACGCCATGCAGGAGAGCCACAGTGCTGAGGAGAAGGCCAAGAAGGCCATCACTGATGTCAGTCCTGACCTCTGACCTCTGAGCTGTTTCCTGTTTCTGATGGTGTTTCCTGTGTTGTTGGGTTTTAACCCTCTCATGTGTCGTTGGGAGGATGTGAGGTCATACCGCTGCTCTTACCTGAACCTTCTGTGTGTTGTTGATCAGGCAGCTCTTATGGCGGAGGAGCTGAAGAAGGAGCAGGACAGCAGCAGTATGATGGAGAGGATGAAGAACAACATGATCTCAACAGTCAAAGGTACGAAACAAACACGATGAATGAGCTGAGCTGCTGGACGGACAACCTGAGATACTGCAGGTTGATGCTAACACTGTGTCTCTGTCACAGAGCTGCAGATCAAACTGGACGAGACGGAGCAGATGGCGCTGAAGGGAGGAAAGAAACAGATTCATAAACTGGAGACAAGAGTGAGTAAAAAATCCTCCACAGTGTCTCTACAGCTGGTGTCTGGTTGGTACATTACTGTCTGAGAGTCTGAGTCAAAACCACGGCGCTGAGGTTGGTTGATGATCTGCAGAGACCTCAGACACTGACCAGTGAAGACGTGAAGCAGTGAGGAAGTGAAGCAGTGAGGAAGTGAGGAATTGAGGAAGTGAAGCAGCGAGGAAGTGAATTAGTGAAGCAGTGAGGAAGTGAAGCAGTGAGGAAGCAAAGAAGTGAAGCAGTGAGGAAGCGAAGCAGTGAAGCAGTGAGGAAGCGAAGCAGTGAAGCAGTGAGGAAGTGAAGCAGTGAGGAAGTGAGGAAGTGAAACAGTGAAGCAGTGAGGAAGTGAGGAAGTGAAGCAGTGAGGAAGTGAAACAGTGAAGCAGTGAGGAAGTGAGGAAGTGAAGCAGTGAGGAAGTGAAGCAGCGAGTAAGTGAAGTAGTGAAGCAGCGAGGAAGTGAAGCAGTGAGGAAGTGAAGCAGTGAAGCAGTGAGGAAGTGAAGCAGTGAGGAAGTGAAACAGTGAGGAAGTGAAGCAGTGAGGAAGTGAAGCAGTGAGGAAGCAAAGAAGTGAAGCAGTGAGGAAGCGAAGCAGTGAAGCAGTGAGGAAGTGAAGCAGTGAGGAAGTGAGGAAGTGAAACAGTGAAGCAGTGAGGAAGTGAGGAAGTGAAGCAGTGAGGAAGTGAAACAGTGAAGCAGTGAGGAAGTGAGGAAGTGAAGCAGTGAGGAAGTGAAGCAGCGAGTAAGTGAAGTAGTGAAGCAGCGAGGAAGTGAAGCAGTGAGGAAGTGAAGCAGTGAAGCAGTGAGGAAGTGAAGCAGTGAGGAAGTGAAACAGTGAGGAAGTGAAGCAGTGAGGTCGTGAAGCAGTGAGGAAGTGAAACAGTGAGGAAGTGAAGCAGTGAGGACGTGAAGCAGTGAGGAAGTGAAGCAGTGAATCAGTGAGGAAGTGAAGTTGTGAAGCAGTGAGGAAGTGAAGCAGTGAATCAGCGAGGAAGTGAAGCAGTGAGGAAGTGAAGCAGTGAAACAGTGAGGAAGTGAAGCAGTGAGGAAGTGAGGAAGTGAAACAGTGAGGAAGTGAAGCAGTGAGGAAGCAAAGAAGTGAAGCAGTGAGGAAGCGAAGCAGTGAAGCAGTGAGGAAGTGAAGCAGTGAGGAAGTGAGGAAGTGAAACAGTGAAGCAGTGAGGAAGTGAAGCAGTGAAGCAGTGAGGAAGTGAAGCAGTTAGGAAGTGAGGAAGTGAAACAGTGAGGAAGTGAAGCAGTGAGGAAGCAAAGAAGTGAAGCAGTGAGGAAGTGAAGCAGTGAGGAAGCGAAGCAGTGAACCAGTGAGGAAGTGAAGCAGTGAGGAAGTGAAACAGTGAAGCAGTGAGGAAGTGAGGAAGTGAAGCAGTGAGGAAGTGAAGCAGTGAAGCAGTGAGGAAGTGAAGCAGTGAGGAAGTGAAACAGTGAGGAAGTGAAGCAGTGAGGTCGTGAAGCAGTGAGGAAGTGAAACAGTGAGGAAGTGAAGCAGTGAGGACATGAAGCAGTGAGGAAGTGAAGCAGTGAATCAGTGAGGAAGTGAAGTAGTGAAGCAGTGAGGAAGTGAAGCAGTGAATCAGCGAGGAAGTGAAGCAGTGAGGAAGTGAAGCAGTGAAACAGTGAGGAAGTGAAGCAGAGAAGCAGTGAGGAAGTGAGTCAGTGAAACAGTGAGGAAGTGAAGCAGTGAAACAGTGAGGAAGTGAAGCAGTGAGGACACGAAGCAGTGAAGCAGTGAGGAAGTGAAGCAGTGAGAAAGTTAAGCTGTGAATCAGTAAGGAAGTGAAGTAGTGAAGCAGTGAAGCAGTGAGGAAGTGAAGTAGTGAAGCAGTGAGGAAGTGAAGCAGTGAGGACGTGAAGCAGTGAGGAAGTTAAGAAGTGAATCAGCGAGGAAATGAAGTAGTGAAGCAGTGAAGCAGTGAGGAAGTGAAGCAGAGAAGCAGTGAGGAAGTGAAGCAGTGAGGCAGTGAGGAAGTGAAGCAGTGAATCAGCGAGGAAGTGAAGTAGTGAAGCAGTGAGGAAGTGAAGCAGTGAGGAAGTGAGGAAGTGAAGTAGTGAAGCAGTGAGGAAGTGAAGCAGTGAAGCAGTGAGGAAGTGAAGCTGTGAATCAGCGAGGAAGTGAAGCAGTGAGGAAGTGAAGCAGAGAAGCAGTGAGGAAGTGAAGCAGTGAGGAAGTGAAGTAGTGAAGCAGTGAGGAAGTGAAGCAGTGAAGCAGTGAGGAAGTGAAGCAGAGAAGCAGTGAGGAAGTGAAGCAGTGAAGCAGTGAGGAAGTGAAGCAGTGAATCAGCGAGGAAGTGAAGCAGTGAAGCATTGAGGAAGCGAAGCAGTGAATCAGCGAGGAAGTGAAGCAGTGAGGAAGTGAAGCAGAGACGCAGTGAGGAAGTGAAGCAGTGAAGCAGTGAGGAAGTGAAGCAGTGAGGAAGTTGTTGTGGATTTATTTGCTGACCTTGAACCAAAGATTCATCCATGATCCATGTTGTTGGTCAAAATCCAGTAAAACTTGCTTCCAATAAAATCAAAGACAGTTCAGACACTCTGGAGGAAAAGCAGGACGCTCATCAGAAGTTTATTCTTTGTTCAGAGATAACATCCAAATAAACCCATGTGAGCTGGTGGTCGGGTTTAATGAGACTCACAGTAGTTATTTCACATGATAACCATCATCACTGTCTGGATGATATCTAGCTTAAATATTCAGCTTTGTTTATCTGTCAACTCAATTTTCTGTTTTTCTTTCTGTTAATATCAAAAGTATACAGAGCAAAACAAGACCGTTCATTTTATTTTAATGGACGTCAGTAGTGTTGGTTTAAAAGCATCCGAGGCTGAGTAGAAGTAAAAATCCTCATGCTGATGTGAATTCGTCAGTTGTATTAATAAAAATTGTTTTGCCTTTCAGTCAGAGTGCCCTGGACACAATACACAATATGGACTTCCATTCAAAGAAACCTGGACAGATATTGTTACCTGTCCTCTCTCTGCAGCTGCAGCACCTGATTTTTCATTTCAATATAAACAACACCTGGTTTCTAGATCTAGATTATCTATATTATTTATTTATATAGCCTATGTATTTATCGATATTATTTCCAGATCTGGCTGATAAAAAGAAGCTCAATCAAAGCCTAGAACTCAGTCATCATAAAAGTGGCCAAATAGAAAGTTCATTTAGAATATCTATCCGTCCTCAGATGTGCGTGCAGTCGTCCGTCTGTTTTATAAGTGTCATTAGACATAAAGTCACAACCATGGTAACAATAATGGCATTTTATTCTAACTGTTAAAATCTTTACTCGTGTGTACATATTTGACCAAGGAGCATTTTGATAAAAGAAAAATAATGTTAACCTGCAGGTAATGAGGTGAAATGACATTTGGTTTCATTAGTCATCAGTTAGAAATCATTACATGTTGAGCTTAATCACACTCGTCAGAGAGGGGACAAATTATTGTCAGTGGAAAACACCCCGATGACATAAAAGAGCCTGAATGATCCCAAACCGAATGACATGTTTATTAAGTGTGGGAAAACTGTCCAATCCTGGACACACCGGAAAGAATTTAATTTTGTCGGCTGTCTAATTCCTGCTACAGCTGATGACATGTTCAGATGAGAAGCCTCCTGTGATCCTGACATCACTGTTAAAGCTGACGAGAGGATGTAGTGATGGAGGACTGTATCTTTACCTGTCTTTACCTGTCTGTGTGCAGGTGAGGGAGCTGCAGACGGAGCTGCTGATGGAGCAGAAGAAGAGCGAGGAGTATCAGAAAGGAGTCCGTCGCTACGAGAAGAGAGTCAAAGAGCTGACGTACCAGGTGTGATGACCTCACAGCGCCCAGCTGCTGCTTCTGTCCACGTCATACACACGTTCTGATGGTTCTAATGGTTCTGTGTTGTGACGGTTCTCCTTGTGTTCCTGCAGACAGAGGAGGACAGGAAGACTCTGCTGACGATGCAGGAGCTCATTGAAAAGCTTCAGACCAAAGTTAAGAGCTACAAGAGACAAGCAGAGAACGCTGTGAGTCTTCATCACTGTGACATCATCACAATAAAGTGAGATGACATAGGTCACACACACGATGGAGGAACAGACCAGTTTACCACAGGGTCAGTCAGTCATCAGCCATGTGTGGAAATGTCTGGAACAACCAGGAGGCAGAGCAGTTGTGTCTGTGAGGGAGGACAGGGCGACTGCAGGGGGTGACAGGTGTTTGTTGGCAGAGCACAGCTGGTTCAGGTGGAGCTCATCCAACAGACGACCCTCCTTCAACACCTGCAGCACACAGTTAGAAACAGCAGCACCAGGACGCAGGGACATCTAGTGGAGTGGAGGGGTCATTACACTTTGCTCCACCTGTCTTAAATCTCCAAACCTACCAGACTCCATTTAAATAAACATTTTATCTTTATAAGACTCACTTCATTCACAGTCGACAGAAACTAAAGAAGATGCACAGAAATTATTTTGGTTCGTCTCTTCACTGTTCCAACAATCACCAGCTCTGGTGTGGCTGAAATTAACCCTTAATTCACAGGTAAGATGTGAAGACAGTGCTGGATCTATACAGGCTAACATGACTGATTATCTAAATGGAGTCTGGAGGGTTTGGTGATGATGATTTCTGGTTAAACAAAAAGGATCTGACTCTTTAACTCAAAGCTCCATCTCTGTAGGGATCCTGTCATCATGTTGTCAGACACTCAGAATAACAGTCTGTCAGTGACAGTGGTGACATCACAGCCTGATTCTCTGCCGCAGCGCTCTCTAACGTTCCTGTCAGTCCCTGAGACATAAAACATGCTGATATTTCAATGTTATGTTCACAGCTTGTTTCTGCTGCCCCCAGGTGGCTAAAGAAAGAAATGACTGCAGGTTTAAAGCTGTCTTTCCTCTGTTTGTCCACCAGGAGGAGCAGGTGAGCTCCACCACGGTGCGTTTCAGGAAAGTCCAACATGAGCTGGACGACGCTGAGGAGAGAGCCGACATGGCCGAGACGACCGTCAACAAGCTGCGGATCCGAGTCCGCGAACAGACCAGCAAGGTCGCCATGGTGAGTCACAGTCAGACGCTACTGATACTGTGTGTTTGTACGGTTAACGTTGAGCATTTCTAACTTCCTGTTTTGTTTGCAGATCGCTGAGTGAAGCTCCGCCTCCTCCTCACACACCGTCAGTGTGTGTCTGCTGTTTGTGTGGCGTTTGGTTGCTGTGTTTCAGTCTGATGTATCAGCTTCTGTATGTAATCATGTTTCAGTGTTTCTCCACTGTAAAGCTGTTAGGCTTGTACAGGAAGTGGCGAGGGCAGCGAGTACGTACGAGCGCTGGTGTCAGCTGCAGTGTGAGTACGATACAATCCTGCGCAGTCTCAGCAGTGTGTGTGTGTGTGTGTGTTCAGCTCCAAAGGGGAGAACATGATGTTATCTTCGATCACTGTCTGTTCATCAAATATAAAAAAGCTTTGAGGAGGAGACAGCATTTATCAGTGGGATACATGGCTGTGGCTATTTCCTGGAGGCAGTACATACCAGCACAGACTCAGTCTGCACCAAACATGGACACTGACCCTGATCATCTTCTTCTCCTCTTCCTCATTCTCAGTGAAATCTTTGCTGCTTGTTGCTGAAATAGTTGAGGGTTGTTGTGGATGTGAGAGCGGTGGAGGAAGTTAAGACGACCGGACAGGAAGTGACTAACGACTGCTGCAGAGACAGTGGCTGTGTTTATATGAGCTACATTATATTTACATGATGTTTTTAATACGTTAAGGACAGTGATGTAAACATGTGTCAGAACATACTGACAACAGTCTGACACTCTGTTAGCGCCTAGCTTTGTTTCAACAGCACATTGAGTCCATCAGGCTCTCACCACTACAGTCAGCTGTTTCCAAAACAAACAAACAAACAAAGGGATGATGCTCTGACATCAGGGGTTACTGAACGGGCCTACAAGGCACAGAACATACATAGTAAGAACATGACAGCAGATCACATCGAGCTCTGTGTTGTTTTATTACACATATTTGTTTTTATGAATCAAATATTGATGATTAGAAGACAGTTCTTTACCTGACTTCTCCGTCCTCTCTCTCTAACCTGTAGAACATGACACGCCCACTGATGACATCACAGTAACACCTCAGGTTCCCTCTGGGAACCAAATGTACAAACTAACAACCTAAATTGTTTTCATATTCATGTTAATATTTAGGTGAGTAAAGCTGCACGAAACCCATTTCATGTTGGTGGACAAGAGGTCAAAGACACAAAATGACATCAGACAGGTGTGACAGCTCCGAGGTCTGTGTGGTTGCTCAGGCGTAGTGGAGGTGGTGGAGCCCTCTGCATGTCTGTGGCCCATCATCTTATGATCCACACCTGTCTGTTAACATTTAGCCACAGCTTCTTTACATGATGAAACTCCAGGTCTTCTGCCCCCTGGTGGTGACAAAGGGTCAGGGTGCCTGTCTTCAGACTGTATGTGGCTGCACATGTGTGTTTTACTGGAGTCCATGTTTCTGACTCAAAGCTTCAGTGTAGTGACAAGAAAAGAAAAATAAATACCTTTTGGTGTTTGATGAACGATGTGTTGACTTCTTTAACAAACCATGAAGGTATCCAACAAAACAGTTACCATGACGACACACATATAAACACACATTTACGTTTCTATAATCATAAACCTGATATTCATAAGTAAAAAATATCGTGCTGAATAAAACCTGTAAGAATCATAAACATTTGTCTCAGAGTTTATTTTCTGTAATAATCAAAAAAATAAAAAATAAAAATCCTGCTTTTTGAACCAGGGCAACACTGACTCTGTTCCAACCATCAGCCTGATGGTGACACAGGAGGAAACGCCAAGTGTCACCTGAATCATTAGGTTCTAATGGTGATGAATATATACAGGAGGAAACCCACGCTGACACAGGGAGAACATGTCAGAGCACCTGGAGGAAACCCACGCTGACACAGGGAGAACATGTCGGAGCACCTGGAGGAAACCCACACTGACACAGGGAGAACATGTCGGAGCACCTGGAGGAAACCCACACTGACACAGGGAGAACATGTCGGAGCACCTGGAGGAAACCCACACTGACACAGGGAGAACATGTCGGAGCACCTGGAGGAAACCCACGCTGACACGGGGAGAACATGTCAGAGCACCTGGAGGAAACCCACGCTGACACGGGGAGAACATGTCAGAGCACCTGGAGGAAACCCACGCTGACACAGGGAGAACATGTAGGAGCACCTGGAGGAAACCCACGCTGACACAGGGAGAACATGTCAGAGCACCTGGAGGAAACCCACGCTGACACAGGGAGAACATGTAAACTCCACACAGAAGGGCTCCCCCACCCTGGGGTCTGAACCAAGAACACTCTTACTGTGAGGTGAAGGTGCTAACCACTGCACACCGTGCCACCTCATTTATATTTAACATGACAACATTCACAGATCAAACAATTGACAAATTAAAACACAAAGACAGACAAACTCTGAGCAGGAAACAGGTCCATGTTTCATTCGGCACTTTATTCACAAACTAAAACCAGAGACTGTCCTCAGGTCAGTGGGCGACTGTACAGGTGTGTTAGATCAGTATTAACTGGCTGCACACGGCAGGTTCACATCATGTGACCTCACTTCCTGTCCAATCCTCTATTGGTCCATTCATCCCTCCATCCTCCAGTCAAAGTGCTCAGCAGTTTGTCCTTCAGTGTGTGTGTGTGTGTGTGTGTGTGTGAGTCTGTCCGGATCAGGACCAGGACTCTCTGACCTGAAGTCTCAGCTGGTCCAGGACGGTGCGATTCTCGTGCGAGTCTTTAGAAAACACACCAAAACATTTACAGATACATTCAGAGACGACCAGGAGCTTCTTGTTAGCGAATAGCACCGCGGAGCCAACACATGAGGGGTTAAAAATAAACAACCTACGGACAGCAGAGCGTTCGGCTGAGCTCACACAGGAAGGAAGTGATCACCTCCGACACTCTGACACTGTCAGAATCAAACCACTGTGATGATGTCATGGTGCAGGCTGTGTCTTCTTCCTCACATCGATAACTGGACGTCGCGTCACGTCACTATTGTTGGTGTCAGAATCAAAGAGCGAAGGCTGATCAAACGTTGCTGTTACCACCTACCTCCACTAATCAACCAATAGAAATGCAGCATTATAGGATGCACTGATCAGCGCTAAACCCAAACAAATGGACGGACAGCAGCTCGCCATGGAGGCAAAATGCTCCTAAAGAAAAGTGGCAATCCAGTAACACGGTGTCCTCACTGAACGTAACCATGTGTGTGTGTCGGCTAAATGTAAACACATGAGTGTGTTGGCTAAACGTAACCACGTGTGTGCATCGTGTAGCGACGAAGTGCTTTTATTTTGAAAGAGACTGTATCAAACTGTACATTTCCTGTGAAAACAGACAATGCATGTAACAGGCTGAAGTTGACACGGCGTCCCAGAACGTCAACAACCAACACACCCAGGGTACCTTGGACGCCATATGTGGACGTGGAAAGTCCATGACCAAACGTGGACATGTGACGAGGTCACAGTGAGGATGATGCGCATGATATCAACCTGCGGACAGAAAACACCACCGGTTTGTGACACAGTGATTATCTGTTCTCAGAGTGTTGCTGAAAGGCATTGTGGGAGCTGCAGGAAATGACACAGTGAGGCAGCAGTCGTTGGGACTGAGCTGCACCAGAGACCCTTCAGCAGTGGGACCTTAGTGACAGTGTGAGTGTGTGAGAGGTGATCGAAACACTGACACACATCTGATGTGTTTAATTCAAGTTTAAAAACAGAGGATCAGATCTGATCTGTGCTGTGTCACATGACGAAGGCAGGAAGTCACATGACCACCAGACGTGTGCAAAGTCTGACGTTTGCTTCTTGTGTGAATCCAGTCATGTTTTTCTACACTTCTATTTTACATCTCTGAAGTTACACATCCTAACTTTAACCCTTCAGACGGGTCGGTGGATTCAGTGAAAAGTCTGACAATGGGAAAAGAACAAAGAAAGATCAGGTGAAAACAGGTGAACAGGAAGTGACGGCATGTACAGGAGGAAGGAGACTGGACGGTGGCGTGTGATGGTTTTCACCAGTAAGAAATAAAAAAGGTTTTTTCAGCTTTAACTGGAAACCATCGTCCTCCATGGAACATCAGTGACAGTGACATCATCATGTCGTCCTCTTTTGATTGGCTCACAAGACATGAAGAGAGTTCGAGTTCCCACAGTCTTTTTTTTTAAAATCCTTGTTTGTTCTTTTTTTGTCTTTCATCCAAAATGTTCTCGCCGTGGTCTCTTCAGGGCTGCCGTGTTGCATGGTGGGAACTGTAGTCAGTCACCAGGTTAGTACAACTGTAGCTCTGTTGTCAGTAAAGCCGTCGGTCACCACGGTAACCAACACTCAAGTTAGTGGAAGAAATAAAAAAATAAAAAACAAAAGACATGACATCACAGTTACATCAGCAGTGATGTCACAGTGTTTGACGTCTCAGTCTGAGTTTAGTAACAATAAGAACATGGCGGACTGGTCCTTTAATGTCTTTACAGACTGTTAGAAAGACTAAATATCAACATGTAAAACAAATATGGCCGCTGGGAGGTCACCTGAAGAGGAGGAAGAGGAGCAGGTGGAGGACAAGGAGGACGAGGAGGAGGAAGAATTGAGGTTTTGTTCTATGTGAGTTTTACTCATTTTAATTGGACGATAAAACTAACCTTAGATTTTCAGATTTTTAGACTGAATTGTTAAAAAACATTAAATTAACGATGAAGGTGGCAGGAAAGAAACTAAACAGGAAGTGTTGCTTTCTGTCACTGTTTGTACGGGGCGGAGCTCTGGAGACAGAAAAGTTAAACCTCAGTGGGTGGAGCCAAAAACAGTTTACTGATGATCTGATTTTCACTATGAACTCTGTTCAATCAGTTTAAAATGGGTTCTGGTGATTTAAACACAAACCAACAGCAGAGACAGAACAGCGCTCACACCTGTGTCTGTCCAACACGTCCTCACTCACAGCTCTTACAAACATCAGTAAAGTATAAAATGAAAGGAAGTTTTGCTGCTGAGAAAAAATAATTCATTCACATTCACCAAGGTGGAACGTTAACTTGTAATGTTACTCAATGCATGAGTTGATGACGTGAATCCATCAGCACACCTTAAATTTCACTGTGACAACTTTGACCATCACTTTAGTTTTTATATGACACACACTTTTAGTAATGACTTTAAAAATATAGATTCATTTGGAGCGGATTATGTGAAGGTCATATATTCTAATCCTCAC